>NC_046660.1:83817744-83844580 GCF_010883055.1 Belonocnema kinseyi
AAAATTAAAATTCGAAAATTTTTTCTAAAGCCTCCAGGGGACTTCGTTTTCGCACGAAAAAATTGTATGTGCCCTTATTGCATCCGGACCCACAATTAATACTCAAGTTATGAGATTTCATTTAAAAAATTATGAAACGTAAATTAAATTTATAATTGGCGGTCTCCTCTTGCAAGAAATCGAATTTTTAACCAAATAATTTAATTTCTAACCAAAAGAATTGACTTTTGAACTAAAAATATAATAGTAAAATTTTTTATTATATAAAAAGAATGAACTTTCATCGCAAAATAGTTGGATTTTATTACTTTTTCTAATAATTCTGTTTGCATTTAGACGAACAATGAGAATAGGGGAAAGAGAATTAATTTTGATTTTTTGAAGCAGTTAAAAAAATGTTTATTTACATTTATATTTTCCACGTGTACTGTCACATTCTGTGTTAACCCCACCCCCGTGCGTCACAAATTCTTACGAAAGCTACGCCCCCAGCCCCCTAGCAGTGTCATGTAGTTTTTTTGAACGGCCCCAAATGCAACTAAAACAATAATCAAGGAAGAAATCCCTCTCCTTGCAAGGTCGGCTCCACGTGGTTGCAGTTAACCTTTCTTTTGATCAGTCCCGATTCATTTCTCGACACATTGCGTTCATGAGTTGCGGTTTGTGTACGAATACGTTCTCTTCTCACTTCTGCCACCACTCCATGTAAACACGTTCCTCCTCTCCTAGTCCTCACCCTTCTCTCTCAAATTCAAAAATCCCTCACTCGTTACCTCTCTTTCATCGCCCTTCCCTCGTGGACTCAAGAGAATTGCTTGCCGGTATTATCAGTGTTGTTTCGGCCGTTGCGGCTCTTTCTTCAACGTTCCGATATACTATTTTCGCGTTTGCTAAAAGTGAATTTCGTGGTTGTTTTTCATCGAAGCTCATTATATTCTAAAGATTTTCTTCTATAATTGCATCAATAAGCCAGCTACAATTTTTACTTCGTAAGTAAAATCCAGTGTTTTTGTTATTCGAATCGACTCTGCCAAATATTTTTTTTTCCCCAGGCGAAGGTCAAATTTCTTCAGCAATAAAAGTTAAAAAATATGGTAGTTGAGTACTGTGAATGAAAGAAAGATTAACAAATTTTCTCTTTAATTTTCACTGCACGAAATTGAAACGTATTTGATATCTTCAATTTACGGAATTTACAGGTTGAGAGAAACAAATACCAAATACATTTTTCTGACAATGAGTCAACCCGTTGTTTGTTTTGGAGCAATTTGAATTCTGTAATCAGAAATAAGAATAAAATTTATAAATGTAATAAAAATTAAATAAATATAAAGAAATACATTATTTGGCAAAATCGATACTTATTATACTCTGTTGTAATAATGTTTTAATCAAAAACTGAGAAAGCTAGATTTGTATAATTATTGACATTCTGATCTAACTTTATTCTAAGTTTTTGATAATTATTCGAATGAACGAAGTCGATATTATGATTATTATTAGTATTATTATTTGTTTATTTCGCCCAGAAAGATGAAAATCACTTTCGTTGGATGATCGATTACAAATTAAAATCTGAAAGTTTAAAGAGATACAAAGACATATTCATTGAAAATTTGCCTACTTTCACCTTTGATTGAATATGTGGTTAGCTAATTTTCTTTCATGAATATTATTTCTAATTTTCCCACTACAAGTAGTTCTTTATTAGGCTCCGTGAGTTGTAGCTTCTTGCGCTTATTAATGTTCATCCACTAAATCAAGTTCATCTTTCGAATATTCTGCCTTTCTTTAGACGGGTATGATTGAATGAATATCTCTGCGAATCATGAGACCTTAAATTTCAATTTGCAATTAGTGCCATTAGCAGCAAAATTATGTTTTCTAGTTTCACTCACATCATAGCCTCATTTTAAAAGGAAAACATGGTCGGAATTTGTTGAAGAAAAGAGGAAAGAAAAAAATATAAAGAAAAATTGTATTGAATTTGGTAACCAAATTTTAAACACAATTGTAATTTATTTGTTTCAATTCATTCCGTATGAGTTTAGCAATCAAAGGACTTTTTTCTCATAATTAAAATATTTAATAAGTTAACTGTTTCAAATTTGGTTTCATTTTAAGTTAAAACTCATCATTCAAAATATTAAAATTTCAGAGTGACTATATGTTTGGAAAACTGATATTTAAACGTTTTTAATCCATGGAGTTTACATTTTTTATGTTTTCGAAATTCACTTACTTTATACTAGAAATTTATGAAATGCGTGAACTTTAAATTGGAATTTTTCAATTCAAATTATCAATTATCTTCAATGTATAATAAATAAGTGATTGTCAATTAAGTAGTTTAGGATTAGAATAGAATTAATTATAGAATTAAAATTATGGGCACTCATTATTTTTTGCGAATTTTAAGTGTTTCTTTACTTGGTAAATTATATTGTTGAAAACTTTCAATTTAAAAATATTCAAATCTCCAGTGCTGCCAAATTTGGAAAATTTCGATTGAAATTTAAAAAAATTCAATTTTAACTTCAAAATTTAATAATGTTTCTGTTGCAAACTTTCCGTTTGGAAGTATTTGAATCTACAATGCTGCTAAATTTTAAAAATTAGGATTTTAATTTTTTCGGATTCACATAATCCATGCATATTACTCAATTCAATAGAATTCTAAATCTAAATTTTTAATAGTAAATTGTATTTTGTCTGTTTGAATGTTTCATATTAAAATTTTAAAAATTTTCAATATTTTTTCTTCTAAAATAGATTTTTGGAAATAGTTCAGAAGTTGGTCTTTGAACGTTCTTTAATTTCAAATTTTTTATGTAGAAGTATTATTAATTTTCAGTTAGTTTAAATATGGAAAAAGTTAGAACCTACAAATTTAATAATAAAATTGAAGGGATCTCAAAAACGCCGAATCTGTCACAGAAGAAGCTGCGTAATTTTTTGATTTTTCAATAAAAAAAATATGTGCCTTTTTTTGAAAATTTTAAGAATATTGAATACCATACAACTTTTTGAAATTTTGTCGAATTTAAAAATGCCATCAGACTAATTTGAAAGTCTTTTTTCCGTATTCCAGAAAATTTGACAAAAATTTCTAAAACTTATAAAAAATTTTTATTCGAATCAAAAAAATATTTTTTTCTGTTCTGCACATTTTCGAAATTTTCAAAGTATATAACTTTTCTAATTTGCATCGAAATTGCAAATTTTATTTGGATAATTTGCAAGTCTTCTACGCATCTATAAGAAATTTTGACAACAATTTCTAAAATTTGAAAACAAAATTTCATATTTCAAAGGCTGACTCGATTGGCCCAATCCTTCAAAAGTGAGCGTGGCTACAACGTTCAGATCACCATACATACAGACAGACGTAAACGTAAAGATCCGTTAAAAACCAGAGTTCGAAAATTTGGACGATTATATTACACTCTCATGAATGAGAATTTAAACAAAAAACAAGGAAACCCTTTCGATCTATTACTTAAATCTATCAAACTATTAAAGTCACATCCTGAAATAAGTAATATCTTCCAAGAAAAAACTCTTGTCAATAATTCTTCGCGTCCCCAAAAACGAAAATGTTGACACACAAAGAGTTGCATAACATTTTTATTTTTTAATTTAAAAAAGATATTATTAAAAATCAAGTTATTATTTAGCTTCATTAAATCGTAAAAAGAACAGACTCTGGAACCCTTCGATTTTCCTGCATTTTTAATAGACGTTTTTCACATAAAAATATGTCAAACTCTGACTTCTGTTAAAATCAAAATCTTAATTTTTCTTGTAATTTCTTGGTTTTAATATAATCAAAGAATTGAATTTTTAAGCAACATTTTCCAGTTAATTTAAGTAATAATTATTATAGCTTTTAAATTTAAAATCATGTTAAATCTGAAGAATTTTGATTTTGATTTCTTAAATTGTTGGCTCTTCAACCTTCAATTATTTAAAAATAAGGTTAACTTGAAATTTAGATAATTGAAGATGAAATAGTTCCCAATTCAAGTACAATTTGATTAAAACACTTAAATTAAAACTGAAAAAATGGAATAAATTAAACATCTGATTATATAAGTTTTAAAAGAATTTGACATTTTCTTTACATATCTTATGCTAAAATTTGTTAAGCATTTTTGATTTTTTTTTTAATTTGACCCGAAACAGTTTCTCAAATCGTCTGCTCCAATATTTATGGGCACTTTGGCTTTAAGGTTAAATGGCATAAAGTACATATTTACATTAGTAGTGTTCACGTAGTCATTTCAGGATGACCTTTTGTAGTCATTGTTCTCGAGGCATGATCATTTTACACAAAAAGTTCAAGTCATTATGGCAAAGATTCTTATTATAATACTACAGGCCAAAATATTTTAAATGAAGCTTAAAAAAGTGATATATGCCGATTTTACTCGCCTATTTACGTTTCGTGAAGAGGAGTTCTCGGTAATAGGTATCACTTCTCCAAAAAGGAATTTACCAGAACCTTCGTAACCAGTTTCAGAAAAATAAAACGAAAGTGTATCAGAACAACTTGTCATTGACCGGGAAGAATTCGTAATTCGTGAACAGTTTCATTTTCCCAAATATTCGATTATCTTGTAATTGCATAACCGGATTTACAACTTTTCATCCTTCGACCACGTTTTACGATATTAACTCGAATGATGTTTTATTCATTATTACATTTTTTAAGTTTGGAAATAATTCAAATTAAATTAATTGATTTTTAATAAAAATACAATTTTATTATTCTATTCAAAACTATACTGCTGCCGCGTGTAGTGAAAGTTCGCTTTTCCAACTTGCAGAATAATTTCTTACAATTAATATAACTTTTTAAAATTAAAATATAAATAGTACATTGCGTATCAAGGGCGTAAAGTCGGCAAAATAGCCGTATGCTCGTGATACACATTATACTTTTTGGCCTACCCTCCTTGAAAACAATCATGTGAAGCAGATAAAGGGTGTTTGGTGTTCTTGACAATTTTAAATTATAAGTGAAAGGAAGAAATAGTATAATTAGCGATGTGCAGCGATGTAATTTTTTTAAAGATAAACATTATTTTCTCTACCGGGCGTAGTTTCATGTAGCGGGCGTAAAGTTTCATGTTGGCCGCCGCACAGTGACCGATTCGGGATTCGTGTTGATAACTTATATGTAGTGTGAATTTTGATCCGATTTGAACCGCTCTTTTTTTAAATACTTGTGAATACTTGTAGTTTTAAAAAACACAGCGAGAAATAGGTTTCGATTTGTCAGAACGCTGCCTAAACTAAAAAACCACCGAAAATCATCATAGCCAGTGACCTAAAAATGCCCGTACTAAGCGCCGGGTATAGATGGCATCAAAATGACAATGAAATTGTAAAATTAGTCAAAACAAAGAGTACCCATATTTTTTGTTTTGCCATTTTGACTTACTTAAAAAAATTGTTTAAACAACATATAGCGAACTGAAAAAAACTTTTTTTCAAAAAACTAATAGTACCAATAGATTCTTCGGGAAAAATCACGCCACTCAAGTCTACGAAAACTTTATGATTGTATACCAGCATTGAAAACACAGTACCTTTGAATTTTTTCTGTTATTTTTTAAATTATTTATACAAAATTATTTAAACAAATATATTAAAAATTTCCAACATTTTTTTCGAAAAAACAAATAGCAGCCTTTGATTCGACGGGAAAAATTATGTTGAAAATGTTATTCACGTTTTTCTGTCAGAGATCATTTTGATACTATAAAATCGTTATAAATAATTGCGTGATACATAGTCATTAGAGGCATCATATACTGCCACAATTTCACGCCAATCAAGTCATAGCTAGCTATTAAAAACACACTAGTATTAAAAATACGGATAAAATTCAAAGCTATTGTGTTTTCAATGCTAAATTACATTGATAAAGTTTTCGTAGACTTAAGTGGCGTGAAATCGTGGCCGGATATGATTCCTCTATTTGCCCTGGTACGACGAAATTTTTTGTAATGATTTTACACTAACATAATTAGCTCTGACAAAAAAAATCATATAAATTTTCGTCGTGATTTTCCCGAAGAATCGTTTGGTACTAAAAAAATTTTTTTTCGTTTTTTTTTTCCATGAAAAAAAAAGTTTTTGTTCATTTCGCTTTATGTTGTTTAAACAATTTTTTAAAAATAAGTCAAAATGGCAAAACAAAAAATAGGGGTACTCTTTTTTTTGACTAATTTTACAATTTCATTGTCATTTTGATGCCATCAATAACCGGCGCTCAGTACGGACATTTTTAGGCGACTGGATATGATGATTTCCGGTGGTTTTTTAGTTTAGGCAAGGTTCTGACAAATCGAAACCTATGTCTCGCTGTGTTTTTTAAAACTACAAGTATTCACAAGTATTTAAAAAAGAGCGGTTTAAATCGGATCAAAATTGACCTACACATAAGTTATCAATACTTGAATCCAGAATCGGACACTGTGCGGTGGAGCACAATAGGGTATTTTGGATTTGTTCGTGCAAATAATCGACGACTCGTTAATTTTAAAACGAACTGAATTTTTTTTAAATACTCGTGAATAAATTTACTGTCGGAGAGATACGCCACTATTACGGTTTGAATCGTAAGTACGTCAAAAAAAACGTCGACCAACGTCGGCAGTCGTCGGCCGATTTTTAGGCTATTCAGGTATCAGTAATATTTGGTAATTCGTACAAACAATGGAAAAGAGTATAATGTCACTGATATAACAATTTCATATCGCATATAACTTTCTTTAATTATTATTGTTATTAATTTTACTGATCAATCAGAGCAGATACTCATACACCCAAACATTTTCATCCAACGAGTCCGGAAACCTAACTTTAAAATAATACGTAGTACATCGATAAAAATATTTCGGTTGGTATTTAATTATTTAAATAATAATTTTATTAAAATAAACATAAAAACTGTAAGAAAAAAGATTTAAAATTCTATAAAATACTCTTTCGTTGATTTCTTGAGAATAAACGTTTTTCGATTGAATAATTTGAAAATTAAAGTATTAACGTTATGAACGTTTATTAACTATTATTTAAAACTGTTATTGCAAAAATAGAATGAGAATAGAAAGGTTTGTACTTTTAATGGTTGAAAACATAAATAACAATGAGCATGAAGCATTGTTTGTACGAATTACCAAATATTACTCATATCTGAATAGCCTAAAAATCGGCCGACGACTGCCGACGTAGGTCGACGTTTTTTTGATGTACTGGCGATTCAAACCGTAATAGTGGCGTATCTCTTCGATAGTAAATTTATTCACGAGTATTAAAAAAAAATCAATTTGGTTGAAAATTGACGAGTCGTCGATTATTTGCACGAACGAATCCAAAATACCCTACTGTGCGGCGGAGAGCGCTTGTCCAAACGTCGCATGGGCTGGAAGCGACCACTTCACGCCTGATTCACGTGCATGCAAAAATTTTGTTAATTAATTTTTATAATTAAAATTATATGTTTCGTGACAGATGTAAAATACGTAGTTACAATAATGAAATGCATTTGCGTAACATTGCAGCACTTCTGTAAATATTACTTATGAATAAATACAGTACAAAAAAAAACAATCGTAACACAAATATAACTATATAAAGTTCAAAGTATTAATTATAGTAACGAAGAAATTATAAAGCTTAAAAAGAAATAAGTATATAATTATAAATATCACGATTTATTTATAATTTATAGTATTTTTCAAAGGAAAGTTGAACTACTTTGTAAAAAATTAATTTCTTTGGATGAAGACTCGTCTGTTCGTTTGAAAATTCGTTTTTTATTTTGTACGAAAATTAATTTTTTGAATTGAAAATTTATCTATTCCATTTTTGGTTGAAAATTGATTTGGATTCAAAATTTATCTTTTGGTAAAAGTAAAAAACATAATATTTTCGGTATAAAAATACAACTGCTTCGTATAGAAAATTTATTCTTTTTTTTGTCATGAAAATTTAGCAATTTTATTGAAATATCAATTATTTGTTAAAAGGTAGTAACTATTTTCTATAAAATTCTACTTTTTGGTTAAACAGTTCAATAATTTGGTAATAATTTTTCTTTCTTGACTGAAAAATCTTTCTCGGTTGAAAATTCAACTTTGTTATTAAAAATGTGTCTCTTTTGTTTGAAAGTTCATCTTTCTTGTCTAAAAATGTCTTAATGTTAAAAATTCGTCTTTTGATTGAAAGTGCGTCGTTTTGCGTTGAAAGTTAAACTTTTTTGTTAAAAATTAAATATGAAGTTTGCTGTGAAGGCTGCTATAGTAATAACGTATTGTAAATGATGAGATATTTGAATGCAAATAGGTAGTGTCTATGCGTATCGGAGAAATCCGACTGCGTCTACCGAAATTTCGGCACATATAAACACGGCTTTTAAAAAATGAGTCTAATCTAATCGATTAAAATTTCCCAGTGATGCATTTAAAATCGAGTATAATTACGCAATTTTGACCATTAAACTTCATTGCAATCTCAATTATGAGCTGACATTTGTAATGAAGATTGTCATTAAGGGACATCTTACCTGCCCATCAGCGAAAATGAGTGTGAAATAATTGACACACGTTTGGTATTCGAAATTTACCATTGGAGTAATTACTCTTTTTTATGAGACTCTTAATTTATCGATTTTCCGATTCCTTGAGACTATTATATTTATTAATATTATTGTTTTTAATTTTTTACTGATTTATATTGCATAATTTTATAATAATTTAATATTTGTTATTATCTGTTGAGGTTTTTTTTTCAACTATGACGTTGGGATAAAAAATATATTGATGAGTGAAAGTTTCCTATGGGATTGCAGAAATCCATGTTAATTTCCTGTAGAATTAGCTAATCTCTCTTAATTGTATCTTTACACAGTAGTTAACGATTTATTTTAAGAGCAGAGGGAAACATTACATTTAACTATAAAAGCCACGTTGGAAAATTGTAATTGTAAGTAATCGTAACTTTCTAGCCGTATAGTATTTAAAAGAAAGAACGAGTTGTAAATTATTTTTAACCTCACAGTAAAGTTTTATAAACTGTTTTGAATACCAATTGCAGAAAATAGGCTTTTGCCTGCTTTACATGAAAGTGATGAATTGACTCGAATGCGAAATTTAAGTGAAGTGCAAAGAAAGGCTTCTGAAATTCGATTATGGAAACCTTAGAAATCCGTAAAGCCTCTCTTTGGCCTTTGCCTGCAGGTTCGTTGTGCCCAGCTCTAAATTAAAACTCTCAATAGAATTGAAAAAGAAACAGTATAATAAGTTTTAAAAAACAGCATACAAAGTATTAGGCAGCATCCAAATTGCCCATAATTCTAATTTGAGTTTTCGACTCATTTTAATTTGAAACTCAAAAAAGGTTGAAGTTTATAACAGGCTGACGACTCACCCGGAATACCTGGAAATGTCAGTGAATTTTGTTGATCATGGAAAATCAGGGTTTGAGCTGCTTAGATTTTTTAAATGAATGTAATATTAAATTAGATAACGATGTATTTGCAATGTATAGGTAAGCTTCTATTAATAAATTTATGGTTATTTAAATCATAATCCTTTGCATTTTTTTCACTAATTTCAAAAAAATATTTTCTTTTAACATTAATGTGTTAAATATGCACTGCATTTTAAGTACTTAAAATTCATATACGAAAATAATGTAAAAATTTGTTTGAAATATTAACCAAATTTATACAATTTCGAAACAAACTTAAAGATTTGTTAATAACTATTACATTTTTAGTATTATTCAAATAACTGCATTATCATATCGTGAACAAGAGCTTTGGATAATTTAACCAAATGTGTATGCTACACTTTTTAAACTAAAAAACGGTTTGAATCAATGAACTGTTCTGTTGAATCAACCCAAATTTGTTTGACTCAACCAAATTTCAATTTGTAACTAAGAAAAAAGTTTTTTTAATTCAAACAGCATTTTTTAAAATGAAATTTGTCCCAGCTTCCTGTGTTAAACACATGAACTTCAGAAAACATTCTTCCATTAAGAAATTATTTGTCCTATTATAAATATACCTTCACAATGGAAAAAAACATCGTTATTTAATTTTAAAAGTAAAAAGTAAATTTTGCACACATTTAAATACTTAAGACTTAAATTAAGAAAACTTGTACCTGAAAGAATCTAGAGATACCTATTAAAACCCCCTGGAATTAAGAAACGTAGGAATTAAACGGATTTCATTGGATTTCACAGTTTTTCAAGAATTCCCGAAGATTTTGAGGGCTTCCGAAGGAGTTCCTATTCCGAAAATTCTATGGATATCTAGGGACTTTTTGGGATTTCATAGCGTTTCACGGGATTTTAGAGAATTAACCAAATTTCCGAAAATTTATACTAATTTTAAATACTTCAGGGAATTTTCGAGAAAAAAAATTTATTCTGGATTGGAACAATAAATTTTGCAAAAGAACTCTAATTCTTAGATGGAACAGGGAATTACATTTTTGTAATCAATTCTGAGTTTGAACGCAGCATAATTGTATCACTAGACAAAGATGGTGATCATTAATATATGTAAGAATATCCTGTAATAATTTGTGAAAACTTTGCAAACTAACAAAATTAATTAAATCTCTAGAAACTTGTACCATTAGGAAATTACTGATCCTTTTATAAAGCTATTTTCAAAAATGAAAAACTTGTTATTTAATTTGATATATGAATAGTATTATTTTCACAAATTTACATGTTTAAAGGGACTGAAAATCCTTATTTATAATAATTTCAGGGTAAACTAGTATTTGTATTCCTAGTCGATTGTTTAGACAAATGCAAAATATTTGAATGGCTCCGTATTATAAAAAAGTATATACGTGGAAAAATCTAGAGAAACGTTGAATTTGTCAGCAAATTTGTCGGTAAAAACTTCCAAAGAAAGCATTATTGAACCTTAAATGTTTTTACTGGGAGACTTGAATTAAAAATGGATGCCTGAGAATCCGAATTATTTGAACTAATAAGCTCTCTAAATAATATAATGAATTATTTTTATATTGGAAATAACTGATATTCTCTATCTGTGTAATTTTCATTCCTGTTAAGAGTTTTTAAATATTTGGTTCTAGTCACTTATTATTTATTAATGCAATTTTCGCTCAGTATTGATAAAGCTTTGTAGTATTTTTTTCAATGAATCTGAGGCTAGAATAAAAATTGTAGATCGTAAAAATCTTTCTTAAATTCCAAGGTGTGGGATTTCTTGTACTCCGTGTGAAAAGAAAACAGTCGTAGAGATAGAATGCAGATCATCGAGATGTTATGCTTAAAAAAAATGGTAGCGGTTGGCTAGCGAATAGGCCTTCCGTATTGGTCGAGGAAATAACTGCAGTTTACTTACGGTTTAGAGTTTAGAGGTACTTCCAAGTTAGCAATGTTCATTGACTTTAATAAATTTTTCCCTTTTCTAAATATGTAATTAGAAAGTAAACCAAAATTATTCTCAGTACTGCAGTAAAAATTAGTATCAGTTTTGAAAACCTAAATTAATTTTTTTCAATTTCGTTAATTATCAATAACGAAAATAAATGCTGATTATTCTATTCAAAGAATTAATTGATAAAAAAATACGTAGTCGTATTAAAAAATTCATTTGTTTTATTGAATCTTTTTAAGGTGTTAAAAAAAAACATATTTTGATTGATAAAAGAATTTGTCCACCGGCAAGTAAATATTATAATAAAATTATTTTTAAATATGCATTTCAAAGGAACATTTTGAAATATTGTGATAGGTCGGTAGTCTAGGGGTTTCGGCTACTGTACATAAGTCTTATGAAATTTATCCACGGATTAATCTGACTTATATGTGGAATGTTTGTCACGCCTGATAGAAGCTTAATAATGTTAGCCACGTGCTTAAATCGGCATTCGCAACACGTGCGAGGCATACGGTACCAATCGATTTTCCCACTTTCACAATGCAGAGCTCAAGGAATCGAACTTAGATCTTGCAATTGAATTTGAATCGGCTCTAATCTATCATGCAAATGAAAAATTCGATATTAAAATATTATATTGAAATAACTTTTCTTGTGAACATTAAAAAAAAGTTCCCTTACTATCAAATTATCATTCTCATTGTTCTTTTTTGTCATTCTAGTTCTTTCATAAACATTTTTGCTCCCATTTTTTATCGTTTATGTATAGAAACCCAAATTTCTTTCTTTGCCCAAATTTCTAAGGGAGTTTCTAAACGTAATGAAAAGTGCGCCCACATTGCAAAAATGGGCTGAAAACCTATAGGGAATTTAGGGCTCATTTAGGGCTAATTTAATGCCCCATTGTCAAATTTGATGCTCTTCGTTTAAACAAAAAAAAAACCGGTGGTCATGTTAGCTTAACATTAAGATAGCAGAACCATACATAGTAGAAAACTAATTTTCCAAAAAAATTTTGCTCCATAATTTAGGGCTAATTTAGGGCTCATTCAATGCCCTATTGTAAAATTTAATGCTCCGCAATTTTTCGAAAAAACCTGTGGTCATCCTAGCTTAACGTTAACCTAGCAGGACCACACAGAGAAAAAAACTACTTAGGCATTATTTCCTTCCACAATAATTTAGGGCTTATTTAGGGCTCTGAAAATATGATAATGAAATATTTAAATAAATTGTTTAAATAATTTTTGTTTAAACAATTCTAGTAAAAGTGAATTAAACCAATTTCTTCTTCTACCCTTTGTTAAGGCTCACTTAGGGCTCACTTAGGACCCCACAAATATGATATTCGAATAGAACAAAAAATTGTTGAAACAAATTTACCACAAACAATTATTTTCTCTTCGTTTCTCTTGCATAATTCCAGGCTCATTTAAGGCTACTAAAATACCATCAACTGAAAGTCTTGCGATATTTTCTTTGCCCTTTTTTTTGTTATGAAGGGTGATTTTTTTAACTTGAATCTTTCAAATATCTCGAAAAAAAGGCACTCCATGAAAAAATGTTATGAATCAAAAGTATATGGTGTTGTGCTACCTTAACGTTATAAAAAATACGTGAAGAAAACCGTAAAACCCATTTTTACTCCTCGCATAATTTAGGTTTCATTGGGGACTAATTTGGGCCCGTAGTACTAAATTTTGGGCTCTCTTATTTTTTGTAAAAAATAGTGTTTACAATAGATTAACAATAAGTTAGTTCGAGATTGCTGTAAAACGTAATAAAAATGATTTTACAGAAAATTCACCTCATAGAATAATTTAGGGCTCATTTAGGACTCCGGGAATATGATAATTAAACATTAAAAAAATGATTAAACAATTATTGATCTATTTTTGCCAAAAATACTAGAACCCAAAATTTGGGAATACCGGCCCAAATTAGTCCTAAAGCCGCCCTAAATTATGCGAGTAGTAAAAATCGGTTTTATGGTTTTCTTCACGTATTTTTTATAACGTTAAGGTGGCAAAACAACATTTATAACAAAAAAAAGGCTAAGGAAATATCGCAAGACCTTTGGTCGATGATATTTCAGGAGCATTAAATGAGCCTGAAATTATGCAAAAGAAACGAAAATAAAATAATTTTTTGTGGTAAATTTGTTTAAACAATAATTGTTTAAACAATTTTTTGTTAAATTCAAATACTATATTCATGGAGCCCTAAGTGAGCCTTAATATAGGGCAGAAAAAGAAATTTGTTGAATTCATTTTGACTAGAATTGTTTAAACAAAAATTGTTTAGCAAGAATTGCTTTAACAATTTTTTAAAATTTTTCATTGTCATATTGCCAGAGCCCTAAATGAGCCCTAAATTATTGTGGAAAGAAATTATGCCAAAGTTTTTTTTTTCTCTGTGTGGTCCTGCTAGGTTAACGTTAAGCTAGCAAGGCCACAGGTTTTTTCGAGAATTGCGGAGCATTAAATTTGACAATAGGGCATTAAGGGAGCCCTAAAGGAGCCCTAAATTATAGAGCTAAGAAATTTGAAAAATTACTTTTTTACTATCTGTGGTTCTGCTATATCTTAACCTTAAGCTGGCATGACCACCGTATTTTTGTTTAAATGAAAAGCATTAAATTTGGCAATGGGGCATTAAATTAGCCCTAAATGAGTCCTTAATTCCCTATAGGTATTCAGTCCATTTTTGCAATGTGGTGCAACCAGCTTAACGGACCTATTCGGTACACGTAAAGCAACGTTCTGTTTCTTATTGGTTTCATAAAAATTGTTTATTAAACTTCTTTTTTGACAAAACATTTTTTTCAATTTTTATTTAAATTCTCAGTTTTGATATCAAATATTAAGGAAGATTTTCTACGTTGGTAGGCACTTCAATAAAGTTACGAAATTTACCTACAACGCGTGTATAAATCACAAATGTATTACCCACCTGCATTTGCCTTTGTATAAATTCACACGTGGGTCTTAGTGCTTTATTCATCCATTGTTTCATTCTATAAAGATTTTTTCAATGATTTACTATAAACGGCGAAAAGCACGGTTTTTTACATTTAGCTCATTATTTGTAATTGTGACATGGCTTCTGTTATAATTGTTACGAAGCTGCTACAAGATATTAATTTAAAGTTTAATGTTTTGATTAAATTAAAAAATAGGACTACAAATTTGAACATTATTTTGAAAGGCTATTAACAAGGCTATCATTTTATATCTAAAAAGCTTGAAATATTACAATATCATAGGATTTGTAACCATTAAAAATTTTTATTACTGTTAAAGGTTTAAAACTTGAACTCGAGTTCTGTATCGAATTTAGAACGCTACAAATTTAGGAAGGACCCCGCACTATATACATAGGAAATGAGTTTCCGCCGAATAGTCCATTGGATATCTTGTAGTTTTGCCCCAATTAAGGTTGTCCTTTAAAAACAGAAATGACAAATAGATTAGGACGGTATACTTATGAAAAATTCGGAAAACTTTAAACAACAGCGAAATTTGAATAGAAACTTTTAAAAAAGAACTTGAAAACTTTATAAATGGAAGCCGCTATTTCATTTTTCAATAATTAATTCTATTTTTAATCGTGTCCATTTAAACACTTTAAAGTTTTTTAGCGTTTTTTAGCTTTCGCTTTTACCAATTATTATACGAATTTGACCAGGAAACTCAATATTCTTAATTTATGGATTGGAAACAGGACCAACACAAATCTTTAAAAAAAATTTTAATCGTTTGCCATCATTCAGGGCTTTTAAACTATTTTAAAGGGGCCGTGAAAAATTAACAATTGACCGAGATATAACCGTGAAATGGCCGGGAATTTAAAGTTATCCGTCGTACGTACGTTTGGCCAGAATTTCAAAAAGCTGGACAAAAAATAGTTATTTGAATGAAAATTTTGTTTTCTGGGCATGGTGACAATTAAAAATAATGCCCGTGCTTTTTGATTTTAATATTAGTTTTTTATATAAAATAGTTTTCTCTGTTTGTAAAAACAGTGATTTGATGCAATTTCTGTTTTAAAATACGCGTCAGAAGAGTAGTGATAAAAAAACAGTATGGGCGTAGACCGATGAAAAAAGTTTTTGGTTGAAATTGAGCACTTACAGCATATTTTGAAATACTTTAAGCATGACAAAGTTAGGTTTTAATAGGTGAAGTAGTTGATTAAATTTCTGGTATCATGATTTGTTTATATACATTTAAAAAATATATTTAAATTAAATAAATCTTGCACCGTCACATATGGGGCACGACGTCACGCCGCAGAGCGCCGATGTATTTCAGCAAGGAGTGAGAGGTTATAATTGCCTTTTCCGCATACTTTACTTTGATCAATAAGAAGAGATTAAATTAGTGTTGAAAATGTCTGTATGGGATACGCTGGCTGAAATGCAACATTCATTAATGTTGAAGTGAAACCTCTGCACCATACGCCGCACTCTCCCCTATCAAATCTGGTGACCAAAAAACTCAAAAAACGGTTCGATTTGAATGAAAATCTTTGTGTATGGGTTTTTAGAATCGTTGATCTCAAATTTGTTTTGGGAAATTTAAAAAATGGTGGATCCAATATGTCGAACAAAGAAATGGTTTCATTTGTATTTAAATTTTGGTGTGTGGTTTTTTTAGGTTTCGGATTTCAAATGCTCTAAATGCACTGTTCTGATTTTCTTTCTACGTCAATTATTTTCAACTTGACACTCAACGACTTAAATCAAACAAGTTAATTTTCATAAATAATAGGCAACTTTCCTAGGGAAATTTAAATAATTTTTAACAATTAATAATTTTTAAGGTTCTATCATCCTAAACCTAAAGTATAATTGAAAAAAAAAATCGAATGTAAGAATATGTAAATTTATTTCTTCTTATCACTAAATGGTCGTTTGAATGTAAATCTATAACTGAATAAAAAACTAGTTTTCTCCCTTTTGCATTTACTTTATTATAACACACATCAGCAAATAGATTATAGATTCTCCATTGTCAGTTAGTGTTTAATGTGTCCGCTTATACAGGGTGTCTAAAAAGTCCCGGGACGGTTGGATATTTCCTCAGGTAAAATATTTGTCAAAAATCTTGGTTACAGCGTTTTGAATATTGTAAAATCATAAGGAAATTTTTCATTAAAAGTTTCAGGTGTTCTGGTGAGAGTTTTGTTCCTCCCCGAAGAGTTATACAGTCCTATATCGGTTTTCGATACCTAAAACAATACCTAAAGCGATATCATAAGTCCTATACCGTTTTTCCATACGAATATTACGAATCGAAACTAAATTTACGTATTAAGAGTACATACTTACTATCTTTCGCTAAAAGATTTTTATGGCGCAAGCTAAACTTTCGGAATGAGAGAGGGTATCTGTGTCAATGATGCGTGGTTGGGGAGATAGAGTTCGATCTTATGATCAAGTTCGTTTGCTTTTTAATCCCACTTTTCGTAATGGAGAAGGGTTAAATCCTGTCTAAAAATCAACAATTGAAAGAACTGTAAGGCGCTTAGAAATCATGGATCTATCAAGGACCTTCAGGGAACTGGTCGGCCAAAATCTGCAGGATCTAAGGAGATGCAGATGGACATAGTCCAAACATTTGTTGAAAACCCACACCTTAGTTTATGTCGAGCTAGTGATGAGCGTGACGTTGCTCCTGAGACAGTGCGAAATATTATAAAAAGCATTAATTTCCATCCTTACAAAGTTCATGTGGTACAAGAACTCAATGAAGACGATCCTGATCGTCGGGTTGAATTTTGTGAAATTATGATGGACAGAATTGATAGAGATCCTCTTTTCTTGTACAATACAGTATTTTCAGGTGAATCTACTTACACTTTAAAAGGTGAAGTTAACAGGCAAAATTGTAGATATTGGTCCGACACAAATCCTGATTGGATGTTGAAGAGCATATGTAGAGCTTCTCAGAAACCAAATTGTACCAAGAATAAGGGAGATTACAGGCGATAATTTTCAAAATATTTGGTTCCAGCAGGACGGAGCAGCGGCTCATTACGGTAGGGAGGTTCGAGCATATTTGGATGCTCAGTTCCCTCAAAGGTGGATTGGAAGAAGGGGTGAAATCGAGCGGCCTGCTAGATCTCCTGATCTGACGCCTCTCGACTATTTTCTTTGGGGTTATTTAAAGAGCAAAGTATACTCAACGCAACGCAAAGCTTAGAAGAATTGCAGAATCGGATTCTGCAACAGGCTACTTTGATTGACAGGGTGTGATTCGTAATGCTGTAACTCATTTTTACAATCGCATAGCTTTTTGTCAAGAAGATCAAGGTTTTCAGTTCGAACATCTTCACTGAAGCGTTAGAGGCAAGGGGACTCACGCTAATCAAGCACCCCAAAGGGAACAGAATTTACTGCGTCCACGTCTTTGTTCCTGGGTAATGCTAAACATAAACGTAAACGTAAACTGCTTGGAAAAAAGCTATGACTTGGGTACGTACCTGAACGTAGAAGTTTCCGCTGTATCGATTGCAGATGTAAAAAGGGGGTTTTCATTTTTAAAAAAACAAAGTTGACCTTCAAAAAGTCGTTAAGGTCAAAATGAAGGTCACCATTGAATTCCTCGTTGAAATTTACTTCAGGAATTACACTGACCTCTTGGAAAACTTTGTTAATTTCAAATAACCTCTAACTGACCTTGAACGTTACAATTGATCTATGACTTGGGTACGTACCTGAACGTAGAATTTTCCGCTCTATCGATTGCAGATGTAAAAAAGGGGGTTTCCATTAAAAAAAACAAAGTTGACCTTCAAAAAGCCATGAAGGTCAAATTCAAGGTCACCATTATATTCCTAGTTGAAATTTACTTCAGGAATGACCTTCACTTTTTTGGAAAATATTTTGCCTGAGGAAAAATCCTACCGTCCCGGGACTTTTTAGATACCCTGTACTCTGAGAAAACTATATCGCACAAATTACAATACATATCGTAATTCCTGCGCTATATATCGTAATTATCGCATTATAATAGCGCAAAGTCGTGATGTCGTACATTGCAAGTTTTTACATTATATACTGCATAATTGTGCAATCTATAACGTAAGAAATAGGGATTCCCATCATGAGTCTGAAGTTCCCAACGTTTACAAAAAACGAAAAATAAAATATTTGAAAAGTCAAAATGTTTTCATTGTTTATGACAGTATTATGTGCCAAAAGTCCCATCTTAAAGTTTCAGCCCTCTATCGTATGTGGAACCCACCCCAAATCAACCCCTATATATAATAAAATTCGTTAAAAATACACAATTTCGAAAAGTCAAAATGTTTTTAATGATTATTGCTGCATTTAGTGCCGAAAATGCCACAAAAAAGTTTCATCTCTCTAGTGCATGTGGAACACACCCCAAATCAACCCCTGCACACTATAAAATTCGTTAAAAATACACAATTTCGAAAAGTCAAAATGTTTTAAATGATTATCGCTGAATTTAGTGCCTAAAGTGCAACTAAACAGTTTCATCCCTCTAGAGCATGTGGAACACACCCCAAATAAACCCCTGAACACTATAAAATTCGTTAAAAATACACATTTTCGAAAAGTCAAAATGTTTTTAATGATTATCCCTGCATTTAGAGCCAAAAGTGCCACAAAAAAGTTTTATCCCTCTAGTGCATGTGGAACACACCCCAAATCAACCCCTGCCCACTATAAAATTCGTTAAAAATACACAATTTCGAAAAGTGTGCAGGGGTTGATTTGGGGTGTGTTCCACATGCACTAGAGGGATGAAACTTTTTTGTGGTACTTTTGGCTCTAAATGCAGGGATAATCATTAAAAACATTTTGACTTTTCGAAATTGTGTATTTTTAACGAATTTTATAGTGTGCAGGGGTTGATTTGGGTGTGTTCCACATGCACTAGAGGGATGAAACTTTTTACTTGCACTTTAGGCACTAAATACAGCGATAATCATTTAAAACATTTTGACTTTTCGAAATTGTGTATTTTTAACGAATTTTATAGTGTGCAGGGGTTGATTTGGGGTGTGTTACACATGCACTAGAGGGATGAATCTTTTTTGTGGTACTTTTGGCTCTAAATGCAGGGATAATCATTAAAAACATTTTGACTTTTCGAAATTGTGTATTTTTAATGAATTTTATAGTGTGCAGGGGTTGATGTGGGGTGTGTTCCACATGCACTAGAGGGATGAAACTTTTTAGTTGCACTTTAGGCACTAAATTCAGCGATAATCATTTAAAACATTTTGACTTTTCGAAATTGTGTATTTTTAACGAATTTTATAGTGTGCAGGGGTTGATTTGGGGTGTGTTCCACATGCACTAGAGGGATAAAACTTTTTGGTGGCATTTTCGGCACTAAATGCAGCAATAATAATTAAAAACATTTTGACTTTTCGAAATTGTGTATTTTTAACGAATTTTATTATATCTAGGGGTTGATTTGGGGTGGGTTTCACATACGCTAGAGGGCTGAAACTTTAAGATGGGACTTTTGGCACATAATACTGTCATAAACAATGAAAACATTTTGACTTTTCAAATATTTTATTTTCCGTTTTTTTCGTTTTGCTAAATTGTATTAAGTAAGTTCTAATTCGTCTACAATAATGCGATTTATTTCGTAGGAAATATATCAGTAAGTACATATTTTTTCTGCTTTCTGTCGTAGATTCTACATGTTTTACTGAAATTTGC
Organism: Belonocnema kinseyi; assembly: GCF_010883055.1. Lineage (NCBI taxonomy): Eukaryota > Metazoa > Arthropoda > Insecta > Hymenoptera > Cynipidae > Belonocnema > Belonocnema kinseyi. The sequence goes on from NC_046660.1 coordinate 83,837,904, forward strand.
TCACTTCAACGCGACGCAGTCGACAAGTTCAGAATTATTTCCGTAACCTCAATGAAACTTTCGCCGAAATATGTTTAATCATTAACAGTTTCAGGTCTTACCTGCAGCAAATTTTTAATTTTCTCTGTGATTGTTTTAAATCTAGAGTCCTGATTTATAGCTTTAACTGACACATACTCTGCCTTTTTCCCATTGCTGCTAAGGACGCCGTAGCAGACGACATCATCAAAATTTAACTTCATTTTTGTCTGTGATATTAGTGCATTATAATATCGTACAAAGCTCCGGGACCTGATTGTACGTTATCATATTGCGCTTTCTTGCAATATAGAGATTTTGCGATATCATTGTGCGATATCTTTATCTCCGTGTATATTGCTTTTTATTTGAAAAGTTTATGTTTTTAGTTTGGTCCAGATTTTTAGGATACTGGCCCATTGTGCATCGGCTAGTGTCCTGATAATATTTTTTTCACGTATAAAATTATCCCCAAATATTAATTTCAAATTATATTATTTAGATTCTACTATTTCGTTGGCAGGGAGTTATTGAGTTTGACCTTATAAACTATTCTTGTTCTGTTAACGTATATCACTGGAAATGCGCACGAGATTTTAACGCATATCTATAGGTAATCTCGTGTTTCTCTCTTTGTACTATTTTATAATGTTGCCCCGTCATCTCTTTTCCATTTGTTTTCATCGGCATTACGCATATTACACGTTATCTTACCGTGACGAGCACGCGTTTTCATACGTATTCAACTAGAAAGCACACATACATACTTATTGAGACGAACCGTTGTGTTTGTACCGAATGCGGAGATCAAAATCTTAACGGTTTCGCTTGATTTGTTTGATTCGCAAAACACCCAACGAGAAACAATTTTGCCAGGAATCTGCTTGTTTCCCTTCTACGATTGAATCTACTATAATGAAATAAAAACGATCGTTAATAAGCCATGAAGTTTTTGCTATTTCTTTCTAATAAATCACAGAATCTCTACACTAAGAGAAATTTCAAGAGATTAATTCACGGAACTGCTCCTTGATTTTATCGCATCTTTGGCGCGAGAACTAGGATCTCACAACTCTTGCTTTTAAATCAAAGACCGTTACTTTGAAATCAAGGGTTCCGAGATCTTAGTTCTCGTCCAAAGATTCATTCTTTATTAAAGTCCAATGAGATTGAGAAAAGTTATTGACCAGAATATTTGTACATGGTGGCCGCAGGCCACATCTGGAAATCTGGAAAATTGTAGTCACTATACTGAATTTTTAAAATGAAAAGATCTCTTTCGCCAGTGTTCTTTCAATAAAGCAACCCATGAGTTAACCACTATTGTATTCAGGCCTATAACTATTTCTGAATTTTTCTTAATGTTTTTAAAATATTTTAGGACATTTTAAAATATTCCTAGCGATTTCTAATAGATTTCAATCATTTGAATGAATTTCAAAGGATTTTAACGATTTTAGGTATTTTATCAGTATTCAAGGATATTTGATACATTTCAATCATTTGAAGGTATTCCAAAGTATATGAAAGATTTTATAGTATTTTTAAAACTTGAGGAATTTTCAAGAGATCATAAAAGTTTAAAGGGATTTTAAAATGATTTCCAAGTATTTAAAATATTTTACGTTATTTTAAAAGATTTCAAGAAGTTTTAAAGAGATTTAGGAATTTTTAGTGAATCACCAAGAATTTGAATGATTTTTCGGAATGAAAAAAAATTGATGGGGGTTTAAAAAATTTTCTAGAATTCCGGCAGATATTTTTTATTGCTGCAGGAATTTTGTTTAAATCCACGGAATTTTCACGAACTTTAAAAAATTGAATTGAACTTCAAAATATTGTAAAGGATTTCTAATATTTCATTTTAAAGGATTCCAAGCGATTTTATAGGGTTTGAATGGATTTACAATATTTTAAAGAATTCAAAAATATTTCAAGGAATCTTTCATTGATTTTTGTAATTTAATGGGATCTCAAAGGATATTAAATATTTCACGGTTATATTAATACATTCCAAGGCGATTTCAAGTGATTTCAAGTGATTTCAGTAATTTTATGGGATTTCAAATGATTTACCATATTTTAGGATATTTAAAAATATTCTGAGGCATTTTCAATTGATTTTGATAAAATTATGAGATTAATAAGGATTTCAAACGTTTAAAAAATTGTCATCATGTGGTTGTAAAGAATCACGGAAGATATTAAACGATTTTATAGGACCTATACATTTTTGTCTTATTATAAAACTTTTCAAGGAATTTTTTAATATTTCCAAGGATTTCAATTATTTTAAGGAATTTGAAAAACTCTCAATGTATTTAAATACATTGTCTAGTATTTCAGAAGATATCATTTAATGGGATTTTATAATATTCTAATGAATTTCAAAGATATTATTCAGAAGAAGGGATGGATTTCGTAGTTCTCCAAAGATTTGAAGAGATTTAAAAATATTGTTTACAATTCATTTGAATTCATTTGGAATTCACAATGAATTTTTATTGATTTATCAATAATTATTTTAAGTTCTTTTGAATTTGTCGGAATTCTCTTGGTTTTTTTAATATGTGCATACATGAATTCTTTTTAATTCACTTAGTTCAATAGATTTCGTAAAGTTTTTGTTGAATTTATCCTGAGGTTTCTTAAACTAATCTTGAATTCTCGGACATTACATCAGATTTTTTCTAATTCTCTTGAATTTTTCTAAACTCATTTCAAACTTACTGAAGCCAATGCATTTTTTCATGTTTTTTAATTGTTTTCAATTCACTTGAATTTTTTAATTTATCTGAAATTTTTATGAGTTTCATTGAATTATTCTTATTTTCGTTAAAGTCCTGTAAAATCACGGAAATTGTATTGAATTCAATGGAATAATTAAATTAATTTTTTTGCGAATTCTTTTGAACTTTAAAGTTGAATTGTCCAGAAGTCTTATGAATAGAATTCTTTTGAATTATTTTTAATCCAAAAGAACATTATTTAAATTATTAGTGCGCATTATTCACTTTTAGTCACTGGTTCAGAAATGAGGTACTATTAGTGACTTTTTTGTTTTACTGTTTTCAATCAAATTATGCTGCGTAATTCCTGCGAATAATAAACTAAAAAGTAACAAATTTAAATTTCAAACTGTTTTATTATTTTTATAAAATATTTTAGGATAACAATGTTACAAGATTAAGATTCTAATATTTAAATAAGAATAGGTAAGAAACTAAAAAATTGGTCAAGCAAAAATTAGGGAATTTTGGAAATGAAGTTTTGCGGCCATCCTTTTGCAGTATCATCATACATGTGACAGAAAATCTGGGTTGTATTAGGTATTAAAATTACGACAGTGAAGACTTGGATTGTGAGTTTCTTTTGTTTATATTACTTATTATATATTTTTTGCTGAAAGTCATATGCATACTTTCCAAGGCTAGAATGGCATATTACGTGTAGACTTAATTTCCAGGCCTCCTGAAAGAAGGGGGAACGGTGCAAATACGAAGGATTTACTTTTTTAGCCGGCAGTAGTTCAATGTCTCGTGGTAGGCATAAGAAAGCTTCTTAATTTGTATTCTTCAAAGAATTGGGTTAAGAGATTCTTCCTTTCCGGATTTTGGAACAGAAACTAAGTTGATTTCACTCTCTAACCTGGATTTTTCCAAAAATTGAGAACAATTATAATTTTATGCGGGGAAAATGAGTATCTTTACCTTACCTCGGATTTAGGAACATCCAATAATTAAAAGTAATTAATATTCAAAACCTTCACCTTTAAGATTCTTGAATTTAGAATACGTTAGAAATTGAAAAGCCTTCAAATATAGAGGCGTGTTCAAGTTTTCCCTAGTCTTTCAAAACACCCGATTATCAGAAACAAAATTATTCAAATTCAGTCTCTTTAAAAAATGTTATCCAAATGTTCAATCTTTTAATTTTCTTTTATAATTCGAACATAAAATCAATTTATTTGGACAAAAAACTTCAATCTAATTAATTACTAAAAACATATTAATGTAAACGTCTAATAATCTAGATGCGTTCCAAATTTTCTCAGTATCCAAATTTAAAAGCGCCTCATTTCGCAAAACGGAAATTTGAAAATTTATATATAATATCGTACAGGATAATGGATGTTTTATATTTTTGAATCATTTATATTTTCTAAATCAGTCGAACTGTAAAACGTTCGGTATTTGAAAGCTGTCACCTGTGCACCTTTGGTCAAGAGGCATCTATAATTTTATCTGCAAAAAAGTACTGCATTAGTTTAAGTATAATTAAAAAATTGTGCAAGAATTTATGAAGAGGTGCATCTTAAATTTTCTCCTGTGAAATTATTATTAAAAAATGCAAAAAATTGCACATTTGATTTATTCTCGTTGTGGATTGTCATAGAGAGACATGACATGGTAGCTCATTCTCCAAACGCCATGCTTGTCGAACTAGCGGCCGTTTTTTTTTCTAGGTAAAAAATAAAAAACGTGAGATACCGTGAAGTATTCTCCATTAGGCAAATGTAAATAGATCGTTTTCAAAACAAAATTTCTCATAAATTAATCTCACTAAAGGGCCTACAATTCTGACAAAAAACGTATTTCATATTCCTTTATAACATATTTTAAAGTCAGTTTCTAATGTAGGGCTATTTGGTCACGTTCGACCCACATTAGAACTTCAGAGCTCCACATTTTTTCCTTCCTTAGGTGCAAATTTTTTAACTTGAAAATACATGAATTTGATAACATCCTATAACGGAGCTTGGAAAAAAAAACAGGAAACATTTAAAATTTCAGTTGCAAAGGGAAAACTTTAAAATTCAAAATAATATTAAAAATGTCCACATCTTGCATAAATTTCACACAAAAAAGTGATAGTCGGTGAGCATCAGTGTAAAAACTAGATCTTTTTTTTTACGATATTATCTTTTGCGTGTCCCGTTTTTGAATGGGATAACTTCACGCTGTTATATTTTCACGACTCTGGGTTTCCCACGAGTAGTCTCATTTTAGACAACTCAAATTTTTTTCTGAGTCTTATTTTAATACTTTGAAATTAGCTCTAATATAATACTTTTTTGAAGTATTTGTTTTTATTAAGATTTCTGATATTAATTAAATATTTTATACAAGTTATCAGTCTGCAAAGTATTTGCGCTAATTATCCATATCACGATCTGGTTTTTGCGTAACTAGTGATTCTCGCGAATAAAACGACACCGATATCAGATAAAAAAGACAAAATAGACATTAATTATGAACGGAGTGTTTACTTTATCCATTTGAATAGAGAAAAAAAGAAACATTTATTTTGCGTCGCTTCCTCAGCCTTCAACCCACGATTCTGGTCTAATATCTTCTTCATCGCGCGAAGAGAACTTTGTAGGGTGAATGTTCTGTATATTGTTTATGGTGCCATAAGACACAAGATTCATTCTTATTAGCTGAATTTGTATTACCTCGCATCTTAAATGGCTTAATGAACTCATATCGTTGCTTGCACTACAGGTTTTCTTACATTCTGTTTTGTCACGCATCTGCCCACACCAAGGGATGGACCCCACTCCTATATTCATCGTACACTTTCGAACTATTCTCATATATTCCATCAATATTCCTACGCATTTTAAGATATTCTGGATATTCTAGATAATCTAGAGTATGTATTTCCAACTATTCTCAAATATTTTGAGACATTTTTCAGCGATTCCCAGATTATTCATAGAAGATTTAAAGAATTCGCTATGGAATTCGTATCATCAATCATCCTGCATCTCTTCTCTCGCTTTCTTCGCGACTAGAAATTAATTGATGAAACTCTGCACGGGAAACTTGTATACACTAAACTCTCGCTTTTAGTCTAGTGTCGGGGTTAGCCTTCAAATAACCTTGGACTGATTTCGGGGGGATCGAAACGTAAGCAGTGAGGGCCGCCGGACTTGTTTCCAATTGGAATATTGGAAAGTTTGCTGTATTTTATTTTATTTATTTTGATTTTTGCAGATTTCTAAAAAAGTTGTCCCGGAATTTTTAGATATTTAAACACGTTTTTCGATTATTTATAAAAGCTTATGAACCTCAATAAAGATATTGTTATAGTAGCATTATATAGCATATAACAAATATAGACATTATAATGATGTTTATTTTCATCTCAGTCCAAAATGTGAGTCCTACTTCTCAATTTGGAAATATTACAAATTGTATGTGTGATTAAACTTCACTGAAATTCTTACCGATGGTTTAAAAAAATGTATTAAAACAAAGAAAATCAATGTCATTAAAATTTGACCACCTGAGTGGTAACTACTTTGACAAAAAGTTAAATTAAAAATTAAATCTTTAGAAATACTTTTTAAAAAATGTTGAAAATGTCAAAAAATGTCTGAGGAACTTTTTTTTACAACGTTATATAGTATATAATTATAAAAAAGAGTTGTTGAAGAGTTAAAAAACTTCTTACTAGAATCAAAAAGTAAAAGTTAATTATCTTCATTTTAAAAATGATGTATTTTCAACAACAAAAATTTCAACATTTTTTGGCACCCGATCTTAAGACTTCTTTAAGGGCATGTGACACAGCTAAATACCTATATTACCGACCACAGTTTTTCAGTTCACTGAATATTTTTTTGAACCTAAGAACTTTTTTTGTAAATAAAA
>NC_046660.1:83844680-83887006 GCF_010883055.1 Belonocnema kinseyi
ACGTTTAAGTACAAAGATTAATAATAAAAGATGTAAAAAAATATATTTCAACAATCAATTCCAACGGCATCAGCCGGTAACGTTGTACACGAAAATACGAAAGTATGGAAGGTCAATGACATAATCGACGATTGGAATTTCTTATTAGTGGCAAATCAATTTAAGGCGTGTCCGAAATAAGAACTTATTTTTAAAGTGATATATTAAAATTGGTTAAAAATAGGAAAATCAAAATCCATTTTTTATCTTCAACTACTTCCGGGCCAACACTTTGAGTCAAATATTAAGTAATATATTTTAAAAAATATCATGCTTTTCAATTTTTCCGATTTTTGTTGCATTCGAAATTAGACATTTTCAAAATTTTTTAAAATTTGAAACTAGAGAAAGTGCTATTTTATTTTTTAAGCTTCAAAACATTTTGAGAATTTAAATCATAATTAAACTCTTAAATTCTAATAGTTTTACACGTTTTCAAGTTTTTGATTCTTCTGGATTCAAGTTTTAAAAAAGGCTGCGTCTAGTCGTCCTGAAAAATTTGTGGAGCTGGGAAAGGGGAATGATTAGAGGTCTCGAAATCTAGAAAAACTTATGAAAAATAATTGACTACTTAATCTGAATTTTGGAAAGACGAGATACTTCGTTAAAAACAGTTGTATCGTTTCGATTATCAATTCCAATCCAGCTTTCACATTGCTTTAAATTCTTTTTAAATAAGCCAAACTCGGATATAACGCCGACGGCTATATCCCTTCCGAGAATTGACGGCGCGAACAAGGTAGGAGTAAAAGAAACAGCGGGGAGTGTGCCGATTTTGTTCCGATTTTGTACCGATTTTGTGCTAATTTTTGGGCTGACTGTGGGCGGGGTCGCACACCGCGCAACTCCTGTTACACCTACCTGTGATGCGGCGTCAATTCTCGGAAGGGCTATTGAAGGGTTTCACTATAATTATATTAGGAATATAATAAAAAAGCTTCATAATTATTAAAAAGCATTATAAAAGAATGCGATAAATTGAGATGTGTCCGTTTTATGGTCGTTTTTGTATGACAGAAAATCACTTTTTATTAATAAACTTAGTAAAGCGTGTTTGTACACGTCTCTTCTTTATTTTGTATTACTTTTGAGCAGTCTATAAACGCGTAAAGTATTTAAAAAAAAGGATCGATTTCTTTTTGAAATAAATAAAATTAATTTCTGTGTTTTACATATTTTCAATTATTGTTAAGGAATTGTTATGTCACATTAAAAACTGGATAGGAAAGTATTATAAAAGAACTAGATCAATTGCAAACGGTGTATTTTATGAAGGTTTTTTATTGCAAAAATTGGTATTTTGGCATTGAGATTATTAAATCGTTTTTGCACTCCCTTTTCCATCATTGTTGCGACTTTTGCATGGATTTAATCGTTTTAAATATTTAAAGGGGAAAAAGTATCGAGCCTTTTTTGACATACGTAAAATTGCAGTATATTTTTACAAAAAGTACGTTTATTTCACAAAATAATCTGCAAGATGGGGAGGAAATATATTTAAAAAGTATTTCACTTGATTGCATTCCATTTTGGACGTACTACTAAAAAAACTAAAACAAAACAAACATTTTTTAAAGTTGAATTTTTTTATGTTTACAAAAGATTAAAGTCTGCAAGATTTAATATTTGCTTTTACACTACTCATAAATCATCAGAAAGATGCTATCTATAAAGAATAATTGAGTTCAACAAATTTTAGGTTTAAGATGGTTAAGGCGCACTTTGAGAAGCGTTAAAAAATTACTCTTGAATATTGAACGTTTCTCAAATTCGTTTTAAATTTAAAACGCTTCGAAATTTAGGTACTCTTAAGTTTAATACCTTTCCCAATTTGCAAAAGTATAAGCTTTTCCATACCTTTAAATAAATGAAAATGACTTGAATTCTTTAAAAATCGACACTTTGAAATCTGAAGCTCAAAAATTTGTCTTGCAAAATCCGATTTGTCGACTTTCGTTCGTTCGAAAACAGTGTTCTACCATAAAAAATGCTCTTTACTCTATTCTCCATTCTTATTTCAGGCAAAAAAATGGATTCACAAAATTGGCAAAAGGGAGACGGTTTCTACTCTCACGAACACCACACATAAAAAGAAGAAAACTGTTAACTCCTCGCCTACTAAAAATACTCGAGGATTCCTCTCAATTTGTCCAAAGTTTTCTGTCCCTCTACAGAAACCTAAAAATTTAAAAGATGCACAAAATTCGACTCTACGTGGTCCAGGAACAGGAGGAGGCACCAGACGAGGAATATTTTGATGAACCTGATCATCCACCGCCGATGATGCAGAGAAGAAATTCTAGAAGACCTGGGGCTGTCAGGGTCAACGTAATTCAAAAAGACAGAAAATCTGATTCCATTTCCCCGAAACTGAAGCAAATTCGGCAGGAGATGAACAAATGCGACGTAAATTCCCTCGAGAAGACCCTTTCTCTTACGAATAGGCGAGGAAATCTGGTTCGAATCGAGAATGGCGTGAGAGCTGGAAAACTCAAAATTCCTCCACCTTTGCCCATAAGGACGACTACTTTATTACCTCGAAAAACTGTTTTTGCTTCTCCTAGAATTAAGCAGCTGGCACTGAATCTCCAGGAGAAGATGATCGAGAGAAATGCTAAAATGCAGGGCGAAAATATTGCGAACGGAAATGTTCACTTCCCAAATAAGAATGTCCAGGTTGGAAATAAAAATTCCAAGATGGCAAATGAAAATGTAGACGTTAGAAGTGAAAATGTCTGGGTTAGAAATGAGAACGTTCAGGCACTGAAGGATGAAAAAGTAAAGTTGGTGGTACGCAGGTCGAATAACAGGAATGAAAATTTTTTGAGGGGACTTACTCCTATCATTGAGAATCTAAATGGAAATGGAGAAGTTGATGAGGCTAGGAAGGTTGAGAGGCAGAAAAACGGAAATCCTTGGATTAGCAAACGTTCATGCGAGTATCATGAACTGAAGGAGGGAGATGAAATGGAAAATGATAGAGACGAAAGATTCGATGGTAGATTGTCAAAAATAGTACGTGTTAAAAGTGACGTGATTCAAGGTGAAATGATTCAGGATGATGACTGTGTTAAGATTGGAGATGGGGGGGCAACTACTGGGTCCGTGATTCTACGCAGGAATAATAAACTCAACAGATATAGGGTGAGTTTATGTGGATTTGTTAGGCGGCTTAGTGAAAGGATGACAAAGAGATTAAAAATTTTTAAAAATTTCTACAATTGAATCATTGAAATTCATGATGTTGTGAGAACTCTTTAGGTAAGAAGCTGGTAATGCGGTGCGCATAACATACATATATCAATGCATAGAAAGAAAACTGTAATCGATAATGTAATGGGAAAATATCTAGAACGTAGATCAATATCTTAGCTTTGTTTTATTTATAGGGAAAATTAAATCCATATCAATTAACATACCTAATTATTAAGTCTTTCAAAAATTGCAAGGTGAGCCAACTTAATAAAACGGACCGTCCGTGCCGCATTGCCCGTTTGTGTATAGTATTGAAACAAGAATTTTATTTGCAGATGTTAACAAACTTTACCTATTTTTAACACGTCTTTCCGTCGGAAAATTCAGAAGATTAATGTTAACAAAGTTTTAATACATTTGGCACAAAATAGTACAAGCTTCCAATGTTTTTTCGCAACTGTCATAATACTAGATGAAAAACAACCAAAACAAACTTGAATATTTTTTATATTAACAATTGAATATCTTTGATGATTTTCAATTTTATAAGTTTTCAATTTCCCATGGCTTTAATTTGAAAGTTTTAAATTGAAGTTCATAATAATAGCTCATTTCTTAAAGGTTTAATGACTCGCAGGTTAAGAAAAATCTAACCTTAAGAGTCATACCCAATTATTTCATTTTGTGTATCACTTTATTTCTAATATGAATTATAAAAAATTAACATTGTTTTTGTAAATAGTCTAATATACGTCAGAAACGTCAGGATCTGCAAGTTTTCATTTGAATGTTGGCAGCAGATTTTTTCTTAAATTATATTATATATTTCGGGAACCGTGCGACGAATTTCAAATGAAACTTGGAGGTATTGCAGACAAAAGTATAAACGTTAATGCCCTAATTCAGAAAATATTGTTTCTCCAAATTTTGAGCAAAAAAAAACCCAAAGAATGTGTGTATTTAATTTTTTGTCAATGTGGCCCCTTTCTCATATTTTTCATCTTTTATTAAAAACAAAAAAAATGATGGCGACTTCTCACAGTAGGGAAAAAGTATCTTTCTGGACAAAAGTCGGCGAACAGGTCCATTTTGAATGGTTTTCAATGTTTATGTTAAGACATGGCCGTAATTCTCGCAGGTAGGTCGAGTAACTGAGAATATTTTACACTGGTTAAGCAAAATTCATTATTTTATAACAAAGTTGAAACTTTTTTTCTTACTTTTCATTGATGCAATTTCTTTTAAGACTAAAAAATCATTAAAGCTTTATTTGAAATCCATAGCGCTTTTGTATGAAATATGACATATATTAATGTGCGATTACAATTAGTTGAGAATAGCTGCTGTTTATCAATTATTTGAAAAAGTACACATTTCAACCATTTTTGATGAATAGGCACATTCGTCAAAAACGGTCAAAATGGGCATTTCTTTGTAAAAATTCTATAAGTAATTTATAATATTATTTGCAAGATAAAAAATGCAACAACAAGCAATCGTTGATAAGGCATTTTTAGTTAATTTCACAAAAAAATATTATTTTAATAATTAATTAAGATTGAATTTAGTGTTTGTACACAAAAATTGTTTAAATAATTGCTAAACAGCAGCTATACTTAACTAATTGTAATCGCAAATTAATATCTCTCATATTTCATACAAAAACGATATAGATTTCAAACAGCTAATCATTGTGAATCATGGAAAATTGCTTTCCTTGATTAATTTGTTTATAACTTTATCGACTATTTTTTTTCTTACTCCAGCCCATTGGTAATTATTTGTAGTTAATTATTAAATTGATTTATGATCTTTTGAACGCATTTGAAAGTCTTAAATGAAATATTCTATCACTGAAAAGTTAGACAAAAAAGTTTTAACTTTTTTATTAAATTACCAATTTTGCTTGTTGAATTGTAATATCTACAGTTACTCATACTACCTCGAATACGGCCATTTATTTTTTGTAAAGATTCAAATTTATTAATAAATGAACTGGCTGTCGGCTTTTGTCTAAGAAGGTGCTTTTTCCCCATACATTTATTTTTATGAATTAAAGCTTAAATTATACGGAATGTGTATATTTTAACTATAAATATATTTAAATGCACAATATTGGTGAAAAATTGAATACAGATTTTTTTTTGGCTGGTCAAAATTTGGTAGAACAAAAAAGTCAGCTTCTATGATATTTAATCGTATACTTTTTCTACAATACCTACGACTTTCGTTACCATTTTTTTCCAAGGTTTCAGTAATATCGATAATTCGAAAAAATGTGTTGCCAAAATTCAACGTGGCGTAACTTTGGTAGTTTTGAAAAAGTTAAAAAATCCTTTGAGCACAAAATTCCTCTTATGTGTATAATTGCACCAATTATCATTACAATGGAACAAGCACTTGTAAATTCTGACATTTCTAACGTATACTGGCCCAAATACATTTTGAAATTTGAGTCCTTTATCTTCCTAAATCAAAATAATAATTTATGTAGATTTTATAATCAATCAAGTAAACGAAATTTAAAATATAAACATGGGAAATTGGGTTCTATCAAATTAAACTGATTCAAACAAGGAGTAAGAAACACTACTATAATCGTGTCAGATCAAGTGCAAGGACATCCGCGAGTGGTATTAACCTAATTGAGATCCTCAACTGATTACCTTGAATTCATTAGTCGTGCATCAATAAACACTAGTACCAAAGTTCCAAGTTTGTTCATTACCTTCTTAGAATTTTTTGAGTTGCAAGTCCTTAACTCTTGCACACATAAAATTATTTTTATTCAATAATCATTCCATCTAGGATCTAGGGGTCACAATTTTATTAGAGAAATTCGTGCTACTTAAATTTATATTTCATTAATATTTAATATTATCAATGCAAAGTCATAAGGATTGAATTGATTAACTCAAAATTATTATACTTTTACGGCAAAATAAATTTTACAGAAACCATAAACATTAATATATTTATGATTTTAGTGCATTAAAATTGTATGTCGTTAAACACTAGTTTTATTAGTTCTAGAATTTTTATATCTAATTAATTTTTAAACGAAATGAAATTTAACTTGTTAATTTGAAGAAACTTGTTTTGAATTATGAAATTTCCTTATCTGTGTTTGTATTTAAACTCGAACAAAAGGGAGTGTTTGTCGGTTTGATATTAATCAGGATGGATCGAGTATAAAATGAAGAACTCATTATCATTTTTCTTCTGGTAGACTTTACCTTGTCATATAGCATTTCCTGCAAAAGCTCGTGCGAGCAAATGTGTATATAATCAAATTCATTTATTCTACAATATCTTAAGATTTCTGCTAGTGAAGGACTACACGTAAATATATCTTATCATTAACACGAACGATGCAAGTCCCAAGCCAAAATGTCTCATATAATTTGAGACATGCGTTTATTAGAAACAAATTCTCTTTTATAAATAATATTTTATACTTATTATATGAAAAGTACGTTTTGATGCATATTAATTATTGAATGTAGTGCAGTATTAATTAATTATCAAACGATCCCTTCAAAAATGAAAATGTTTCTGTTTAGGATTTCTACTGTCCTAACTGTAAAACACAATAAAATAAAAAAAGATATCAACGTAATCCTAGCCTCATAAAACATAAAAAATCAAGGACTCTAATTTTTGAAGAAGGTTAATGCCACGATGAATTGCAACGATGTAACGTGCAATTTGCTGCAGCAACTCGAATTAGCATTATGAAGTGCGTGCATCTATATCACGCAACGAGGCACGGGCTGAAAAAGGAAAAGGGAAAACAAAGAAAAAAAGTAAAAGAAATAAAAATGTGTTGAAGAGACAGAGCAGGTTCAAACAGCGGGATATCATTAAAACCCAAACCGGAGAAGGGTGTAATAATCGCCTGGTTATCACCATGATAAATAGCCAAAACGTAATAAATCTGTTATATTTATTACAGAGAATCTTTCTTCAATGAAATCGATTGGTTCTGCACGCGGCATTTCCATTCAGAGCGCATTGCACGCGCTCACGCCCGGCATCGCAAGTTGTGCAAACATTCACATCAAGTTTTGCAACTTCAGTGGCCATGGTCACGATATATTGCTGATATTAGACTCATAAATTAATTATAAGTCAAACTATGATTAATGAACAGTTGCGACAATCACGCTAAGTAAACCTGTTTGTTTGTATTTTTATAACTATATTTTTGCTTGTGGTCGTGAAATTTCGATTCTCTCAATAATACAGTTTTGGCTGTACAAAGCTTTTGTTGAGACAAAAGACTTTTTTAAAGCATAACAACATCTTTATCGCACAAATACCAACCAAACAGGGTGGTTGTGCGTCAAGGAAAACATGGAAATCACGGAAAAGTGAAGGAATTTGATTGATCAGGGAAAAAGCAGGGATTTTGACAAAAATCTTTAAGTTTACAAGATCTTTAAGTCTTTAAAATCTTGACAAGATTTTTACAAGAGGCACTTTAAATAACTGCCAAAGATAATAAATTTGATCTTTTTATTTGAAAATTTTTTTGTTCCGTTTATAAAAGATTCGTTAAAATGTTGCAATATTAAGATTCTGATCTTTGCATACTTTTTGCCAGAGCGAATAAAAAATTTCCTCAAAATGAGGGAATTTTGAAACTGAAGTTTTGCGGCCACACTGATATAACATTTTTGTCAGTAATCCATTTGCAGTATATTTATATTTTTTCAGTTTATTCTATTATTATTTTAATAAAAATGCAACCATTTTGGTAATAGTTCGTCCTTTTTTTAATAAAAATTCGACTGTTTGGTGAAAACCCCTCTTTTTTGGTTTAAAATTAGTTTTTTAACTGTTTTTAAAATCAAATTTAGCTATTCCAGTTGAAAATCCACTATTTTACGATATTTGAAAAACCATCTCTTTGGTAGAAAATTTAACTGTTTTGTTGAAAATTCAATCACTCGGTTAAAAGTTGAACTACTTAGTTAGACATTTCTTTTGTTTGAAAGTTCATCTCTTTGGTTGAAAATGCAATACTTTTTCTTAAAATCTTGTTTTTCTCAGGTTGAAAATTTAATTCTTTTGACAGGTAATTTATTTGGTTGGAAGTGCTTGATGCAAGTGTTTGGTGCAAGTTTAATATTTTTTATTAAATATTCAACCAACTGGTTGCAAATTCATGACTTATCAAGAAAAAGATAAGAGTAAAACTAACGCAATTGACATGAGATTCATGCGCATAGTATGCGGTAAAACCCTGATGGACAAAGTAAGAAACGAGATAATTCTAAAAGAATGTGGTGCAGAAGAGACGGTAGTAGACACATGGGAAAGAAATCGGTTAAGATGATTCGGACATGTTGAGAGAATGCCAAATGAACGACTAACGAAACAAGTGTATCGAGGTAAAGTAAATGGCAGCGTGCCCAGAGGCAGACCGCGGAAAGAATAGTTAGAATGTGTGAATGAGACCCTACTTAGAAGAGACATAAGAAGTCACAGAAACACGAGAGCCTGCATGAAAAAATGCATGGACATAAAAGAAGCTAGAGAAGTATGCCAGGACAGGGAAGTATGGCGGCAATAGTTAATAAAAAGAGTGTCAGTAGAGTGAATGACGCCTGAAACAAAAGACCTTGGCCACTAATGAACCCAAGTGGGGAACCTTACGTAGCGACTTCGTGAGGTTCTTCGTTTGGGGTGATTGCTAGAGAGATTGATCAGCAACCTGGGTCGGAGCAGTGTTGCGGAACGAACGTGTTATTTACTTGAATAAAACGAGAATTCTGGATCAATCTAAAAATTCTCTATCCCTTCCACACACTACTCCTTTCCCCTACCGAGTGAGTCACGCCTACCCCGAAAGGGAATTGGCTTAATGGTGTAATAATAATAATAAAAATTCAACTGTTTGGTTAGAAGTTCGACTATTTTTTTTTTAAATGCATATTTTTTGCTTTAAAGTTCAACTATTTGGTTATAAACGCAAATGTTTGGTTACAAATTATTTTCTTGTTGAAAATTGACCTTTCTTGTTTAAAAATTAACTGTTTGGCTCGTACTTTAGCTTGTAAATTGAACTACTTGATTGAAAATGTAACGGTTTTTGGTTAAACTTTATTATTTTTTATTTCAAACTTTCTTCTCAAAATGCAATTGTTTGGTTGAAAATGCAACTATTTGTAGTTAAAGTTTAATCTTATTTTATTTAAAAATCCGACAATTTGGTTAAAATTCTTCTTAGTAGGTGGGTAAATCAATAATTTTGTTGAAAATTTAACTATTTTGTTAAGTCATATATTTCGAAGAAAATTTAACTGTTTTTTTTTTTTTTTTTTTGAAAATTTGTCCTTTTGGATTGAAAATTAATCTTTTATGGTAGATAAGTAATCTTTTTTTTATATGATTTTTAGATGTTAATCTGAAACTTTTTTATTGCTTTTATAAAAGTTTCTATGTTAAAAATTGTACACGATTAAAATGCTGGAGAAAATGAAAAATTGGTCAGTGAATTTTTTCCGTCAGCGTTGTTAATGAAACAAAACAGTTTTCTCAGTGCAAGTGTTTGATACATGCTCCCCTTTAGGATACAATAAATATTTCCGAACGAGTGTTTTTGACGAATGTGAAGTTAGTAACGCGAGCCGAAGGCGAGTTTTGCAATCACATGAGTTAAAAAAGCTCTTTTGCACCCGCTTAGCACTATATTTTTACCAACAGCATGGAGAAATTTGTTTATGATCTAAATTTTATTTTTATATTCTTTTTTTTTTATCGTTCTTCAATCATAATCTACGAACTATGGAACGAAACGATGTTTTAATTATATTCCAGTCAATTATAAACTATATCTATAACGCCTGCGAATATCCATTGTTTCCACAATAAAAAAATTCTGATTTCAGTATCAAATTTTTTAAATCTTCAACTCGTTTGGCGACAGGTCTCAACTTGAGTGAAAACGGGTGACTAGATATGAATGTGTGGTTGATTATTGTCTATCGACATTTTATATTAGAGTCAACCACATGCAATATTATTTTGCCGCTCCCCTTCACGAGAAAATTCCTTTTCGTGTATGTACAATAGGCAAGCGTGTCTTAAAGGTGAAATATAAGCCTTAGTAACTAATGTGGCTAATCGTCTCTCAACTTTTCCATTTTTCATTTTTTTCACTTCTCTTTCATGCATTTAGCAATCATTAATCATTGACAATTCATATTTTGAAAGTATGTTATTGGAAGATAAATGAAGAAAAAATATATTTCAGTGATATAATTAAGAGGAAATATTTGAAAGAGGTCGGGAGTCTGCAATTAGGGGCTCTAAATTTGAGTGCAGTTCATCGATTACCCAAAAACCAAGTCTCATTTACCCCTTCCTTGTTTCGGTCCCACGATCCCTTTTGGCTCGTCATTACTCAGTAATCATTTGAAATAAATGACCGGCTTCGTGTTCTTACCTCGACGAAATACGAACTACAAACGCAGTTTTGGCGAAAGCCTATATATACCTGTGCACTTAAAGTTTCACCTTTCTGTCGGTGTTATGTTGTAAACATCAAACGATTACTCCATTAAGAGAGAAAAAGGAAATTGTCCTCAATGTAATTGCCCTTTATTTCAAAGGAAGGACGTAATATAGTTTTTTGTTAAGTGCGACTTTGATTATCTTGTGTAATTTTTATCCTGTCTCACATTGTTTAGAAGAAAGGAAAGAATTATTACGATTTTTAAAATTATTATTTACTCTAGGACACACTCTAGAATATTTTAGAAATTTCTACAATTGTGTAAAACATCCTGGAATGTACTGGAAGGTTCTATAATACTTTCGGAGGATTTTTTACATCATCCTGAAATATTCTAAATACTTTTGGACTTTTTTACCATCTTTTGGGAATAGCTTTTTGTTATCCATACAATTTCTGAATTTGTGTAGAATATTATGGAATGTTTTAACATATTCAGTCTAGCGGACCAAGAAACCGGCAAAACACCCGGGGATTTTATTTCACAATGGAAAACACTTGAATTTTATTTAGGATAGGGAATTTTATTTTTCCATCGGAAAATTGACTTTTTTTCTACTTTTTATCTTCTTTTTATTGTCTTTTTATTGTTTATAGTCGAGAATCAGAGAGAGGAGAATTTGATGGCTTTACGTATCGTATATACAACATGATACCATGATGCGTTTGAAGTTCTGAACATTCAAATGAACGGGATTTTTGACTAATGACTGCAAACCAGGAATAGTACAAAAATGTTTGTTAATTTTTATTGGAAATAAGTTATTAATTGAAAAATAATTATAATGCATATTTCAAATTGCAGTTGGAACACTATTTATGGGTAAAGTAGAAATGTCATAAAATATATCGTTCATTTAAGCGTTCAGAACTTCAAGTCATGACATCAATCCCAGTCATTGTGATGCCAGTTCTCTCGCTTTTGATATAATTTGAATGCATTTAATTTCAATTTGCTACTATAAAATGCAAGAAATAAATGGTTTTTTGTATTAAATTTTGCTTTAAACCTATTTTTTTACCGATATATTCGAATTATAAGCAAGTTTCACGATTATTGGGACTTTAAAGATCAATGGGACATTTATCATAATAAACATTTGACAAAATTGTTACAAAAAAGTTGAAAAGTTCAAAGATAAGAATCAAATGGAATTTATTTAAATATATTTATATAAGTTTATCTTTAAAATGATCTAAAGGATATTACATCATGTTTCTAATATTATATTTTGTTCACGTTTTAAGAAGACATTGAAATTTACCATACTTTTTCAATATCTTCTTAAATGGACAAAATAACTTCATCATGGTAAGGTAGTTTTCATTAATATTTATCACTAGTCTGTAATTGAGGCTAATTTTGGGACGTGTAAATAAAAAATGATTTTCTAACCGGAATAAATGTTGTGTATGTATATTGATGAATCTCCCATTTCTCTAAGGTAGTTTGGGATAAATTACAAAAAGACATCTTTAAATTGGTCGCGGAGGTTCACATTATTGTAGAATACTTAGATATCTTCTGGATTAAAAAAAAAAGTGTTCTTGTCTTTTCCAGAAAATTCTGAAATGTTGTGGAGTGTTCTGTAATGTTTCATAATGATCTAGAATGATACTGAATGTTGTAATTTATTCTGTAATTCTGAAATATTATAGAATTTCGTGGAAGGTTCTTACTTTTTCTAGAATATTTCGGAATGCTTTAAAATCATATTACCGGGTTTTGGTAGGTAATTAGATTTGAAAATTTCTTGAATATTACAGTGAAATCCTTCAATAGCTCTCCCTTCTATAGCCCTTCCGAGAATTGACGCTGCGCCGTAGGTAGGTGCAACAGGAGCTGCGCGGGGTGCGCGGGATCTGTGGTTGTCGCTCAGGCGTGAACAAGCAAAATCAGAGCAGGGTATAATGAGTTAGTTCCCACTCATCGTCAGCTTCAAAATCGGCGCTATAGAAGAGTTTCATTATATATTATTTCTAAAAAAGAATTCTGAAAATTCTAGAATGTTTTGGATTTTCCTGCCCCTTTCTAATATTTTGTCTCTTTTTTACAAACTTTGTGTGCTTTTCCCACCTCTTAAGGTGGGGTGCTTTTACTAGAGTATTATGCAAAAACCCGTTTTTTTATTTCGAAATCGGCTGAGGGAAAATTTTTTTTAGGCTTGTGTGAGAGAAACGTAAATAAACATTTTGAATTTGATTAATTTTAATATCAGGATACACAATCTTTCCCTTTTTTAAATTAAAATTCTCCTTTTTCCCGTATTGTCAAAAAACGTCCTCCTTTTCCCCTTATCTCTTTAAATATACGATATTTGAAAATACAATATTTGTATTGCGCAAGAAATTCTCCGAAATGAGTCAGTGTACCCATTATTGAATAAAAATTCAAATAATTATAGCACTTAAATAAATTATTTATTAATGAATAATCGACACATTTTCAGTGCTGAATCATTGGAAATACTTTTTAGCAAAATTTGAAGCTGAAGCATTTTAAAGCATGTTGAAAATGTGAAAACTGCAATGTTAAATTTTTTTACTTAAGTAATTTTTAATTTGACTTTAAGAGCTGCGAAGAGTAAGGTGGAGTGAGAATGCTAAAATAAATCGAGCTTTGAGCTGTGGCGAAAAAAAACTTCTTCACAATCTCAAATTCAAAGCACTTCCTTTTGGTTAAAAAATTATTACGAATTTGTTCTGTTTATCGTTTTCACTAATAAACAATAATAAAAAGTACGAAATTTAAGGATACATTTTTTGCTGAATAATTGTTTGTTTTTTTTTTTTTTGAAAATGTGCAAACACTTTTTTTTTATTGATTCATAGGAAAAATTTTAAAAAAAGTTGAATATGTCGAACATGAAATTTATTCAGCTTGAACCAAGGAATCATTGTATTAATACCCTGTTTCGAAAAAAAAACTTGTCTCGATTTAGGGGTTTTAGGATTTCATTTTTTTTGCGATTTTGGAAAGTTATAAACACCGAGAAAAGGATCAATCCAAAAAAGAAACATGTTCCTGTACATTTTCAAAAAATTATAAGTAAGCCAGAACTTTTTTTAATTATACAAAGTTTTAATTGTAAATTTAAAAACGAGAACAGAAGATATTAACTGATTTCAAATTTTTTCTTTACTTGGTTTGTATGTCGACCCTACAAATTGTTGTTCTGTAGGTCAAACTTTTCGATTAATTCTAGCATGTTTGTTTCACTCTACAGAGGATATCAAAACTGCGTATTTATCTAATTTTCTTTTTTCACTAACTTTTTTATATTACTTATTTTTCTTTTCGACATGTAAAAATGCGTGTTTAATCTTTACTCTATTTTCCCCCTTTTTCGTAAGAAAATTACCCTATTTTCTATTTTTTGAACTTCTTCTGTGCTGTAATTCCCTGTAATATCTTCTGTTCGTTCTTTAGATTTTAAAATTAAAAAAAGAAACGTCCTATATTGGTATAAAAATTAGCGTTTTTTTTATTAAATTTTCGTAATTAGTTTTTTCAGATGCTATACAGTACTTTCTTAACTCAGCCGATTTCGAAATCGAAAAAACGGGTTTCGTACTACCCTAGTAATTACACTTATACAAGTAATGGGTTACTTATTGGATATATCAGAGCCGTTCTTATGTAACCATAGGCAACCAAATTTACCACTATTTTTTATTTTCATCGCGAGTTTTTTTTCGATTGTGGATATTACTAGCAAAAAAAAAACAATGTGAGTAAAAACATAGTATTCTGTAATAATAATACAAAAGTGAGGCCATATGTTCGCATCGCCCCTGATAATGTTTCAATTTCTATTATTTTATGCTTTTTTTATTGTAGAATTTACCAGAAATAATGACAAAGTGCAAACAGATATGCTCTGTAATAATAAAAAAAAGTTCAAGCCGCCCCGCAGTCTCTACAAATTTGCCGCTCTAAGCCGTACAGTGTGCAAAATGGATGTTTACCCATATTATCTGAATGTTTGAAGTTAACATATTTAATGTTAAACTATAGGAAAGCCATCTAATGTTGAAATTTAGTTTCTATGGCTATCAGAGATATACAACGTACAGCATTCTTACCTAGAAGAATTTTTGGAAGAACAAACAGTACTTGCACGGAAACAAATTTGATGGTCTTATAAAATTTTTCGTTTATATTATGAAAACCGTTTTGATATGCAGGCATCATGGAACCAAAACAATATCCTTGACAACGAATTTGGAAACTTTACATTCTGAAAAGGTTCGAAATTCACGTTTTATCTAAAAACTTCTTTGTGTGGACCATCTGAATTCCTGCACTACGAAGTTGGCTTTGAAAATTTATTTATCGAGATTGTCTGAAGTTTGACATCAATAGTTTCTCAGTTTATAGAAACAAAATTTTCATAAATTAAAGAAAACGTAATATCCATATCATACGGTGTGAAGCTGTCTCAAATAAAAATACAATTGAGTATTTTATGTACCATGACGTCATAGTCATGATAGGATAGGTGGAAATGTCAGGAAGATTAGCATAGTTGGTACATATTTACATGTGAATGCATACGACTTGTAAAAAATATTCTAAACGTAAAAGTAAGTTGTTAATGTATGAATAGTAATATTTTCCAAATTGAAGATGAATTTGTGCAATTATATATTATCTTTTTTCGGTTGAAGAACTTTCAGTTTCACGAGATACAATCAAATATCAAAATTTTGAGGTTAGTTTACCAGATCGATTCATACATACATACTATTCACACATACATACTATTCACACATACATAACTTACTTTTAGGTTTAGAATATTTTTTCCAAAAGGTCGTACGCGTTTACATGTAAATATATACCAACTATGCTAACCTTCCTGACATTTCCAACGATCCTATCATAACCGTGACGTCATGCTAAAATACTAAATTTTTCATTGTATTTATGCTTTCGCAATGAGTAAAATAATTTGCTGGCATTGGTAGGCACCTTAATTTTTCTGTGTACGTCAAGAATTTTACTCTGTCCAAACAATTTACAGCATTATCATTAATATTTGTAAACAAAATATTAGTAATCATAATTTTTTCACAAGTTCACATAGGACACAAAATTACATGGAGTGACAGATCTGGCCTTTTTCCTGTACGAGTTTAACTTCTTGGAGGTTTCAGTTTTAGATAAAAATGTATTTAAGCCTAATATCTCAAAAAGATAGTAGGTATTACTTATTAATATCTGCATGTTGGGCGGTACTATCTTATATTTCGAACATGTACACTGAGAAAACTAAATCGCATGAATTACAATATATACCGTAATTCCTGCGCTATACTATATATCGTAATTATCGCATTATAATAGCGCAAAATCGTTATATCGTACATTAAAACTGCTTACATTATATACCGCATAATTGTGCAGTCTATAACGTAAGAATTTAAGTTTATTACGCTATCACATTGTGTTTCTTCTTTTGTGATCTCGCGAGGATTCGAGTACTGAACAAACGATCACAGGAAAAATTGAAGATAAAGTTTACATCGATTCCAAGTGAAAGATTCACCGGAACAAAAATTAACCTTGCCAGATAAACTTTACATGAATCGAAGATAATTTCCGATTTTTAACCTTGCCTGCATAATCTTTCATTTTATAATCGCTCCATTTTTATTCGAGGTGCAGTGACAATTACGACGACAGCGCTATTCAGCATCGTTTAACTTCATTAAATTTCAGTGAAATGGGGATTCCCATCTGTCAGTTACATTTTGCATCGACGAGTTCAGAATTATTTTCCTAACCTCAGTGAAAATATGTTTAATCATTAACCTTTGCATGTCTTACCTGCAGCAAATTTTTGCTTTTTTCTGTGATTGTTTTAAATCTGGTGTCTCGATTTATAGCTCGAACTCACTCATACTAGCCTTTTTCCCATTGCTGCTAAAGACGCCGTATAGAAAACGACACTAACCAAATTTAACTTCATTTTTTTCTGTGATATTAGTGCATTATAATACCGTACAAAGCTCCGTGACCTGATTGTACGTTATGATATTGCGCTTTCTTGCAATATAGAGATTTTTCGATATCATTGTGCGATATCTTTTTCTCCGTGACTATTGAACATCCATTTTTTGACGTGTAGCCCTTTGATAATTACTCTGTTCAAATATGAAGGCAAATAATTAGATCAATGTATAATGAAACTTGTAAAAGACAAGTTTTCCTGTTTGTTTATGCTTTCGAAGTAATAGGGTCACGGGGTTTTGGGAATGCACTACCGATATTTTTGATAATAGTTGAAAATTAGCGGCGTTCTAGTGATTAGGTTGAAACATAAACCGCAGAATGTAAGTAATACAGCGCGTTTAAAAAATCATCCACTCTGAGAATGGACCCGGTTTGACCAGTACCTGGCAGTGAATCAGATCCTTGTTCTTGAGTTGTACTCTGAGGCATATTATTTTTTGACGCCGTTTTGTTGCAAACTCATAACCCTTATAACCACTTGCACATCGAGATTAACTAAAGGGAAATATTAATCACGTGTCGACAAAAGGAATAAAAAACCTGTTACAGATTTTAATTCTTAGGATCGTTCTTTCTCACAAGTATATAACCTTCAATGCAATCACTTTTGCGTAAGTAATTTGATTACAGGGTTCGTGTCATAAACTGTAAGTGTCACTGGTTATTCACTTATCTGATTTCAATTGCGAAAATGCAATTAATTATTATTTCAACTTTAGAAGAAATGATTGTAAGAAATAATTGTGTGCGTTTCTCCCTGAAGCAATTTCTCAGCGTATCAAAAATCGATTTTCCCTGATCGATAGTTGTATCAGGTTGCAGATACCATTGAGGCTTCTTCACCTCTTCGTTCGTGCCTTTCTCCATGTCTCGCTGTTGGTGGCGAAACAGGTAGATGTTGATCTTCGCGTTCGTAGAGATTGCGAAATGAAATGTCAACCGAATATCTCGCGCCCTCTTGTTATTTGCTGCACTCGCTATTGGGTAGAAAGCGCACTTCGTACTTCGTTAAATGCAATTCCATTATTGCATTATTGCATGTATCACATACCTGCATAGTGGATACAATGTCCAGAAGTTCTTTACGTTAATTACCTTCTGGTTTGGATACACTGTGTTCTGTTCGACTGCCAGATTAATCGAAACCCTATATCCACATCGGCGACCTTCTCCATACTGTAATTCTGTCTGTTTTCTTGCAATCACTTTTCAATTAAAGTATACTGTACTATCCCTAAAAATCTTACAACAATTTATCATTGAAATTTCAGCAAATTAAAAATAACAAGCTTGATGTCTTTCCAGGCATATAAAAAAACCGCTGTAAAGTAATTTAGCCGCATTCATATTACATGCTCCAATCTTGAATTCTGATCAGTTCATGTACACGCTTCCTCATAGAAACTATTTTGCATTTATTGTATTTTGTATTTATTGTATTTTGTAATTATTGTATTTTGTCTTTATTGTGGAAAAGGGGGTTTCCCGCACGCTTTTTTTATTATTTGTTGTTTATATTATTTATCATTGCTTATTACTGTTCATTGTTTATTATTTTGTTATCGTTGGATTCGTAAGAGAAAGCTGCATCTAACTGTGTTAATAAAATCTATTAATTATTATTATTTATTGCAAAAATCGAGTGTTTATAGATGCGAAAAGTCGAAAAATTTGGGGGAAAAAACAGAAAAAGATAAACAAAGCATTTTGCGTGTCCTAAAAGTTGTACAAGGGAGGCAATACGTTATCAGCATACACATGAAAAAGAACCTAAAGAACTTTGTGTCTTTCTTGTGTTCTAAAAGTGACAGAGTGCGACGCGAATTGACAAACGAAAAGAATCGCTTGTCCTTACGAATTCTTTTAGCTATGCAAATTAGCTCGGTCTCTGTTCGGAAATCCACGGGAAATAAGTCCCGGCTAAATTCGGCTATACACTAACGGCCACTAAATACACAGTGTCCCTTACGTATGTTTTGATGTTGTACTTTGATGCTGAGCTCGAGCTCTTCGACAAAGGCATCGTTCGCAAGTGACTTGGTGTTCTTTTTGGCTTGTATTTTTGACTTTCCGCGACTAGTAAAACATCACAAGTTCATTTTCTAATAGAAATTGTTTAAAAAATCAATTTTTTGTTGCAAAATATAGAAAAGAACATTCTTTTTACCGAAATAACGTATCTTATTTATCCAAAATTTTATTCGATATTAAAGTTCTTTGGGCAAGAACTTTTTCTCGATTTTCTCAGTTCGAGTCAGATTGGACTTATGTATCTTTTTAGTTTGTACGGCAGTATTGTTCATTGATCATAGAAGATTTTTATATACTTCAATAGATTCATTTCATCAAAAAGAATTTTTATACTTAAATTGTTGATGTATTTTCTTTTTTAGAATTTTTTTCTCTTATAAAAGTAAAAAATATGTCAAATCGGTTATTCTTTAAAAATCGTTAGAAAAATTTATAGGTCTTTAATACACTGTTAGAAAAATCTGTAAAAAATTTAGTACAAAATATGAAATTATTGCATAAATGGTATTTGAAATTTAATATAAATTTTATGTTACATCCCGTGTAGAAATCGCCAAGTTATTCACAGTGTCCATGCTTGGGCCAGGCCTGGTTCTAGCTTGTATTTCCTAGTGGTTATAACGCGAACCCGGCTAGATAGCAGTGCTCCCAATTCTGGTATTCTTTCGAACTACACATGAGTAGCGTCGACAACAGGATTGCTTACCGTTGTGGACGCGATGCGAACCAAATACATCCGAAGTAATCCGAACGTCGAGACTAACGGAGCGACAAGCGAGTGTCAATAAATGTCATGTTTTGATGTGTTAATGAAGTTTTCCTTTTAGATTTTCCACGTCAAATGCTTCCCTGCTTGACACTCTATGATTAGTTTTTTCTTCAAGTTGACGTTCTGGGTGTACTTTTTTTTTGAATTTCATCAAGTTTATGCTGAAAAAGGAGCAACAAGATGTGTGATACGCATAAAATGGATGGTTTCAGATTTGATCAATTTTTTATAGAAGAAAAACAAACCTTCCTAAAAATAAAATGGCGCTGAGCGGAATCGATATAATAATCTAGAGTCAAGCCAGGACCAGGCTCGGCGGTCGAGCCAGGCCCCGGTCATATTTAGCGTTTCATTCTAGCTTGAACCAGGCTTGATCGTCAGACCAGAGCCTAGTTTTTCCAGGCTTGGGCCCGCTCAGGCCATTGAACAAATTTCCACACGGGATTTAATATGTAGCTCGCAATAGCAACGTGCTTAAAATGTCGAAGTGTTTTCATTTCATTAAATCTTGTTCAATATTCCCAATTAAAGTAATAATCTAGAATTCGTCGATTGAATTGCTTTTTATGACTAAATTGCAACGTATGGGTGGAACTTTTTCAAAAATTTGCCTTTAATGGTAGAAATTTAATGTGAGTACAGTTGATTGTAAGTTAGGTCTGTTGTTTATTTGTGTGATTGC
The DNA here is from genome assembly GCF_010883055.1 of Belonocnema kinseyi. NCBI lineage: Eukaryota > Metazoa > Arthropoda > Insecta > Hymenoptera > Cynipidae > Belonocnema > Belonocnema kinseyi. Next base: position 83,864,938 of record NC_046660.1, read on the forward strand.
ACATTTCGATTTTAAATCCAATTTTATTTTTGAATAATTGGAAGAAAGTAGCATGTTTCATTATTAAGAATTGAAAAATACTGTTAAACTTATTTTTATTTTGTGTAAAATGAAATGATCTGAATGATTATCGTGAATGTAAATGAAATTTAATATACACGCTCTTTAATGGTGATTTCATATGTTTGAGATATTAATTTTAGTATACATTTGTTTGTCATTCCCACGACATTTAATTAATTAACCTCAACCTTTTGAATTAAAAAGAGACGTAATTCACTAAACTCTATGTATAGCATTTGTATTGTAAGTATAATAAAAATTGCAACAAGTTTTAATTGTAAAACTATTTTTGAGGAAAATATTAAATCGAAAAAAAATGTTATGCCTATCTGATCTGGTTTTAAACTTAACGGGTAACACCACTCTATCGTCTGAAAAAAACCTAACTTTGACGATTTATTTTGGTAGTATGGAAAAAGTAATAGGTTCTCTTTTTGGAAGGTTTTTTAACACATATTAAAGTATTAAAAGAAAGTTTTAATTTTTATTTTGATACCAAATGGTGGCTACAATGCCCGTCTAGAAAATTGTATTTTTTCAAAACACCTTTATGGGAGGACTGTATTCTGGTAAAGTATAAGACCTGTAAAAAGAAAATCCAAAAAGTTTTATAATCTATATACTGTTGGCTCTAACTACGTACAGTTTTTTAAACACAATTTTTTTAGAATTAGTGCACTTTTAAAGAAGTGAATCCATTTTTTGTCAAAAAAATAATCAGTATATTCTTTATAAAAAAAAGTTTTAATTCAATCTAAAAACGGCTAATGTACTTCCATAAAGAATGTCAGTGTGAAGCTACTGTCAACGTTTCAAATTGATCAATGCAATGGTGTTCAAGTAATAAGTCCTCCCAGTTTGAAAAAAGTTTTTTTGAGAACAACGCGTTTAAAGTGTCACGAGCTCTTAAATTCTTGAAAATTCGTTTACTTCTAATCTGCGATACCTGCACCATATATAATTGGCCCAACTGTATATTATTTTAACGATCCTAAAATATTGTTTGAGCCAAACAAAAAAAATCGATTTTCCAAAATCCTCAAGTGGTGTTCTCCCTTAATTAATAATGGGCATCATTTAAGACTAGAATCCCTCCAATGTTATGACCCTAGCTCAACTTGTTTTCGAGTTATCATAAAACCTGCAATTACCAGTCATCTGTCGGCAATATCGAAAAGGATATTTTCACTTTCGATGAGAAACCGGTTGACTGCGGAAGTGCTTTCTTCTAGCCCCAGGGAACAGAGGACTTGTAATGTTAACTTCTCGCTTGTGTTGAATTTTTACCTCGATAATTTCCTCATGGATATTACATATTCGTTACGTAAAGGTATGCTATAAGTAAAAATCTAAAAAATAAACGGTACTTGCGCTAAGGGCATGGAATCTTGAGAAACTTTTATTGCTTTTCGTAAAAGTCATATTCATATTTTATTCACATGAAACAGGTTTCACAAAAAAAAAACTAAATATTATTCAATATTTTTAATTTGATAGCCAATTATGAGGTTGAGAAATTTACCTGCAATTCAACAACTCTGTGCATTGAAATATTTAACAAATGTTTTGCAATTTTAAAACATGAAGTAATTGGTTTTCTGAAATAGGATTTGATTCTAATCACTGAAAAGCAACATGAAAATTCAATTTTCTGCTTCTCACACTGCATTATTTTCTTCAAAAGGAAAGTTAGATCTCAGAAATTGATGCCTTTCGCCAATCTGGATATTACAAAGCATACCTTTTACACCTGCAGTATAAGTATATTATCCCTGCATTGCACGTGCTTCAAAGATTCGTAATATGAATTACTACATTAGTATATATATATATATATATTTTTTATTAAAAATTTTTTTTTATTTATATTTATTTGGTTAAGTAGGGGAGCGGCGCCTAATGTGGTGCACCAAGATATATTATATATAAAGGAGAGTACCCAAATATGAGATACCAACTCTGGCGTGATTGTCGGAATTCTATGTACTGAATTTAAAAGTAATATAGGTCATTTTAAAGGAAAATTAGTTTGTCATAAGAAGCTCAAATAAAAAATTTTATTAAAAATTTTTTTCATGCTGAAAATACAAAAAATGTAAAAAAGTGCTTTTTCTAAACTCGTCAAACTATTCTCATAATATGAGATACCCCAGGAAATAGCTAACAAAATGCAACATAAAGTATTATTCTTAATGAAAAACTTCATTCTATGTTTCCAAAGTATAAATTTACTGCTATTCAGATATATTTAGTTTTAGCAGTAGTCACAAACATTTTTGTAACCAATTTCCCCCGCTCAGCCAGTGTTATAAAAACCACAGGTATCTCATATTATGAGAACCACACCGTGCAACTATGCACCTACTATGCCTGACCTGTACAATGAAAAACTTCAACACTATCGATATTTTCCTACTTAGTTATTCAATCCTCATCACTCCAGACAAACTTTACTGCTAAATACATATTTAATGAATAATAAATAGGGTTTAAAGAATTCCCTTCCAAGAACTCGACCACAATCGATTTCATAAAAAGTTCGCCTAAGTCCAATGAAAAATTGACTATACCACGAAATTACTCTTTCTTCAAGGGCTACAAGTTAGCGATAGAACCAACAGAGTGGGTCTCTTATGTATTAATATAATTAATAATTTAATAATGTAATAATTTTGTTCATACACGGAGAAAAATAGATATTGAAAAACAGATATTAAAAACTTTGATATTTAACCATAATCTATAGATATTACGGCATACTATCTAATATCATCTATTCAACATACAAAATATTAAAGGGCAATATCTGTCTATATTGAAAGCATAAAATATGTGATATTAACAGTTAATATCTAAGATATTAAAAAAGCTAAATTTTTTCGGAGCAAGGTCGCTGACGTATGGCGTGGCGACAAAAGATTTTGTCTGTATCTTGAGCTTTCATCGTGTGTATTGTGGTTTTTCTTATATCTATTGCACTATAAGTTTTGGTGGAAAATGGATTAAATGTTTTTTGATATGTTATAATTTTCTCAAGAAAATGAGGACCTATAGCTACAGGCATCTTTCATATTAGCCTTGAACAGTGTTTTATCTGTTTAACACAAAAATCGCATAATTATGCAAAAAGGAGAATGCTTGAGGATTCGGATTTTCAAAACAGAGGACTACGATATTAACATTCTTTTGCATTTTATAGAAAATGGCATGCTTTACAGGTAATTTTTGCACAATTAAAAAATGTTTCTTGAATATGTTTGATTCTTCCCTTTAATATCTTGGATATTGTCAGTTAAAATATTCTTTTTAATGTCTGCGGATGCTCTACTTCAGTATCTAGATTTCTGTCCCATAGTTAAATCGCTAAGATAATACCTTTTAATATCTAGATAGTCTGTGCTAACATCTATTTTTCTCCGTGTGTGAACAAAATAATATGTTTCAATCCCTCTAAATGAATGAACCTTCAACAGAACAAACTTTCGAAGAAAGGACAAAATTTAAGACATTGTCTTGAATTTTTAATTTGAAGACGGGTTAATTTCCGACATTTGGTGTCACAGAAAGTCGCCGATCCTCCGAAGTACACCAAAATCGATGTTAAATTGAGTTGAAACAAATTTGAGCCACCCAGATTCATTATGAGAATCTAGGGGGAAAGCATTATTTAGATTTCAGAGACTGTTTTTTCTCATCCAGAGCAACGTGAAGTGTCGTTTACAAACTGTCAGTCATCTGTCAAAAATATTTTTTCGGGCGTTATTTGGGTGAAATAGATATTGATAAGCAGGTAAGTTATAATAATAATGACCTAACTTTTAATTTCCTCCCATTTACCAGTGATTATTAGTTTCTTGAAATAAAAATTGTACTTAGCGTGGTATAATTTCCAAATCTGAAGTTAGTCAAAACCTACATGACATTCAAACTACCAAAGCCGGGATGTAAAAACTAAGTCCTGACTGTCTGCATCTAAATTGATGCACTGAAAACAAATTTGCATTGAATCAAGTAGGCTAGTTTGCTTGGCTGATTTTACTTGAAAGAGGCAAGTATTTTCTTTTTGCAAGGGAATATTATATTATTAGATAAGTAACTAAAACTCTAACGAAATGTTTTTTGATCCAAGTAAATTCATATACCTATTATGACTAGTATTTTAATTGAAACAAAATGTTCATGTTCTTGAGACGAGAAAATGAATGTATTCAGCGAAAAACTAATTTCTCTTCGAATAATGCTTGAATATTTTCCTTCAAATAATTATTAATTTGAAACGAATGTCAGATTTACTTTGAAGATACCTATGTTATCAAGATAGAATCACATCAGTTTTTTCAACATAAGAACTGTGGACTTGATACGATAGACGTCGCACACATACTACGAAAATTAATATATTGATCTAAATTAATTCACTTCTTATTGCATAAGTATCTTATTAAATATAATAATCGACAAGTTGACATGTTATGAAGTTGGTTCTCTTCCCCGTCAACAATTATTTTGAATTTCAATAATATTTATAAAATTCAAAACATTGGTATAAGTTTATTGAATCGGTAAGTTTTTGGTGGTAAGAAATTAAAGTTTTTAAGTAGATTTGATAAAAGTGTTTTTAATTTTGAAATAATTATGCAAGACTCAAAAGTCATTTCATTCCTAAAAGTAATAAAAGGTTATAAATTTACTGCGTCTATAATTTTTTTCCGCTTATTATTTGTATGTATTAATCTACTCAAAATTAAACCATTTCGAATGTTTTTAACCGGGAAACATTTTCATGAATCGGAAAATGACTGGTAATTTTATTCCTCGATTAAAACGGCCACCCTGACATTATTTTTGTGTAGTGTTCAAGGTAACAAAAAATCATCTGAACTGAAAAAGAATGATAAATATTCCTGCTAAATACAGGAATTCTTTATTCAATAAAGAAATATTACTTTTTTGGATTAGGCTAGATAAAAATTGATTTTTAAAAAGTTAAAAATTTTGTTTTGTGAACCTTATTTAATTTAAATTAGATTTGTAAGACATAGGTTGTATTTTGTTAACAAACAATTTTCGTTAAGTTATTAGTAAGAAAAAAATAGTTTTTAAAACATAAAATGATATCATGTGTTATTCTAATTTAAACTAAATAAGTTTCATGCAACAGATTTTTTAACTTTAGAAAAAAATGTTAATCTAGCCGAATTCGAAGAATTAATTTTTCCTTAATGAAAAACAAATTCCTTTATTAGGCAGGAATTTTTTTAATAACACAGCCACACAAAAAAAGTGTGCGGATCTGGTAACAAGACAAACGTATTCCTATGGATTTTGGGGCGCTGAATTCAAATTCGGTATCAAAAATCACCCATCACGTCATGGTTGAGCCATAACCTCAAAAAATGACGAAAAATCATGCACTGAGGCAAATAAATTTCAAAATAATGCCAGTGATGCAAATTTTCACTTCAAAAACGTGTCGACAACTGTGAAGGATCAACCCTTGCTTGATATCAACTTATTTAATATAACTTTACTCAACAGAACCTGACCTCACCTAACCTGAATTAACAGAAATTTATTGAACTACACGTAAAGCTCTGGAAGCATATTTTCCCAGTAGCAAATGTGTGCTACATCGAATGGGTCAACTCGAGCCTAACCTAGAAATAAATCTAATCTACCCTAACCTAACCTCACGAAATACAATTAAACTGATTGTGTTGTCCCGTTGTGTTTGCGGTACCGTTTCATTCAGCTTCGGCTTAACCTACATAGAGGTTTAACCTATCCTAACCTAACCTAACAAAACTTGACCTAACCTAACCGATTACGCTGGCAACCCTGTTCTTGTGTACTTTCATATTTTGACGTTAATAGCAGTAAATGTCTGGAGTTTCGTAACCGCTTGTTGCTAGCATTATTCGCCTGTGATAGTATAAATATATCCCTAAAGTCTAAGAAGAGCAGAGAGAAAAAAATTTTGAAGAAAACTCTTATTCATTTGCATGTTTAAGTTACAGTTCTACATTTTAATTGATACAAACATTGCCAGGTTAATTGAAATGGGGTCAATTCTACTTGTAGTTCTAAGTTTCTTCAAATGAGTAATGTGCGTCTAAATTTTTAACTACCTGTAGTACAATGAAATGAATTTTATTGTGTTACAACGGGAACACTTAAGTTAAGTTGTGTTGCGTTAAGAAAAATTTCGTTAGGTTCTGTTAAGTTAGATTCATTGGTAGGTTAAGATCGAGTTAACCTATTAAATATAGCACGCATTTAAGACTGAGAACCGTACGCTTACATAGCTGTACGTGTGGTTGAATTTCATTCGGCTAGGTTAGGTTAGGTCAGGTTTTGTTAGGTTAGGATAGGTTAAACCTCTATGTAGGCTAAGCCGAAGCTGAATGAAACGGTACCGCCAACAGAACGGGACAACACAATGAGAAATAGTGTTCAGTTGAGGCACTAGTTTATTGCTCCGATACTACATATTCTTAGATTAAGAAAATATATTCTTGAAGTGTATTTTATATTTAAAATTAAAATAAAGTATCAAGCACTTTTTTAAACAGGTAATATTTAAACTAGCGATCAATTTTTTCTACACATTTTCAATTATTTTTTAGGAATTGTTATTTTAAATTAAAGAATTTTATAAATCGAAAACTGTGCGTTTTACAAAGGTTTGAACAAAGGTTGGAAGTATACTATGTTCTGCATTTGAATACATCTCTACATGAAGTAAAGCAATAAAGTTTTAGAATAATAAAATGCAATATTCTATGTAAGAATACATTTTCTCAGATTAAGAAAATGTACGCTTGTTCCAAGCATACGGTAGCAAGTACTTATTTATTCGGTACACGCTCATATTCTATCATCCGCCTTCGTACCTGCGATTGACTTGAATCAAGTAATATTTACTTGATTTAAGAACAATTTTTTTTCAGTGTGCTTGGGCGTTCGAAGAAATTTCCTCTAGATTGTGTGCATTAAACGATGTGAAGTTGCTGGCTGAAGCTGTTGACTGAAGTGAAAATACCTAATTGTATATATACACTAGGGTGGCTCAAAAATGCTTTTTTTTTCTTCAGAGGGCAACGATCCCCCCAATTTCATTCCAAATCCGAAAAAAGAAATTCCCTAATTTTTATATTTTTTTCATTTTTCGATTATAACAGGTGCCGGTTTTAGTTAAAGTTTCCCATGTAAAATGCATGCGGAAAAATAACTTTTTTGAGTTTTTGGAATCATTTTATAGGGTTTGAAAAAATGTGACGGGAAAGTATGAGGGCCTGTTGAAAATTATCCAACGTAGAATTTTATGTATCAGACATATAGGGTTGACACCTCTAACACACCCTCACGAGTACTTGAAAACTACCCATAAAACAAAAACTGTCAATTCTTCATGACATCGACCTTTTGAGCACTGTATTCTCGTATTTTTATACTTAACATTATCACTTTTGGTCTAATGGAATATTTATTATCATTGGTTAATTAATTATTAATTATTTGAACATATTAAATTTGTTAAAAATTTTTTCGAAAATTTGCCCCCCCCCCCTCTTAAAATTATTACTATTAGTCTAGTGGAATATTTAATATCATTGGTTTATTAATTTGTAATTGTTTAAATAAATGTTATGAAAATTGTTTTTTTCCCTACAAATGATTACTATTGGTCTACTGGAATATTTATATTAATAAATAATATTTAATTAATTAATTAATTAAAATTTAATAAATTAATATTTCATTTTAAATTATTTAAACAAATGAAATTTGTTTGAATAATTTCGATTCCAATTTTTTTAAAATAAAAATTATTGCTGTGGATGTAGTGGAATATTTATCAATAGTAATAAATTACTGATCAATAATTAATGCAATAATAATTGCTTTATCAGTTATATTCAGGTAATAATTTGTATTAAAATTTTTTTTAATAAAGTTAATCAAACAATAATGGTAAATATTACACTGAAGAAATATTAATCGTTTTTATTTAGAAAATATTTAAACAAATTCTATTTGTTCAGACAATTGAAAATTAATGACATAATGTTAAGAAATATTCCACTAGTTTAATAGTAATAATTTTTAAGAAAAAATTTTTTTTCGAAAAAAATTGTTTAAATTAAATAATAAACAATTAATTACCAAATGTTAATAAATATTCCTCTAGACTAATAGTAACAATTTTTAGGGGGGGAAACAAATTTTTTAGGGAAAAAAATTATTTAAGCAAATTCCATTTGTTTAAATAATTGAAAATTAATAAACCAATGACAATAAATATTTCAGTAAACCCATATTAATAATTTTAAGTGAAAAAAGATGAGAATACATTGTTAAAAAGGTCGAGTTCATGAAGAATTGACGTTTTTTGTTTTAAGGGTAGTTTTCAGGTACTCGTGGGGGTTTATTAGGGGTGTCAAATCCATTTGTCTGATAGATGAAATTCTTAGTTGGATAATTGTCAACAGGCCCCAATACTTTCCCGTCACATTTTTTCAAACCCTAAAAAATTATTCTAAAAACTCAAAAAAGTGATTTTTCCCCATGAATTTTACATGGGAAACTTCAAGTCAAAACCGGCACCTGCTAAAATAAAAAAATATTATAATAAAAAATTCAGTAATTTCTTTTTCAGATTTAGAATAAAATGGAGGGGATCGTTGCCCTCTAGTATGCAAAAAATTTGCCATGCATTTTTGGACCACCCTAATGTACACGGTCATGACTTTCTATCCATCCCGGCTTTAGTTTAAATGTCGACGGCCATGACTAACCTAACATTTGGATGTTGCATTAGGAAGTTATAATTTTAATCTAAGTGACTAGTACGCGGCTTAGCGTACTAGTGCGCGGTTTAGCACTCCACAACTCTCGGAATGAGCCAAAATTCAGTCTCCAAATTATACATTCCCCTAGATGCCCAGATGTGCAACTACGTTCAGAGGAATAAATTTGAGACTAAAAATTCTCTCAAATGCTTATTGGGAGACCAATGAAACTTGAGCTGTAACAAGTTTAAATCCAGCGTTTTTCTGTAGTAAATTCAGACACACACAACTCTCGGAATAAGCCAAAATTCAGTCTCCAAATTATACATTCCCTTAGATGCCCAGATGTTCAACTACGTTCAGAGGAATAAATTTGAGACTAAAAATCCTCTCAAATGCTCATTGGGAGAACAATGAGATTTGAGCTGCAACAAATTTAAAACCAGCGTTTTTCTGTAGTAAATTCAGACACACCTACATTTTCTAAATTGATAGGATAAATTATTCAAAACTGTTCCAAGAATCTGAAATCAGTTCAACTCTTAAATGGTTCTATATCCTGGTTCAAACCGTCCATTTTAAGTAATTAAAACTATCAATTTAGAAATGTCCGAATTTACCCAACATAATTGAAATTAGCCCGTTTGACGGTATCCAAAATTATACTGGAGTTCATTTCAAAAATTAATTTGAGGTTTCCCTAGAAAGTCAAACTGTGTCATATGTTCCCTAACGTGAAGCAGTGCTTATCTGTCTTGAAATAGCAAATCAAAAAGGACTTTATAATAGTAGAACAGCAAATTGCAGGGAAATAAGGTATGAGCAAAAAGGTTTTAAAGTTTTAATTAATAGCTTGTAAGTTCATAAGCTTTTCATAAGAATGTGTTAAAAAAGTACCTGATCAAAAAGCAGGCAAAGAAGCATTACAAATGTAAAATAATGTTACACTATACCAAGAAAATATTACGTTAGTAATGTTTTGATATTGGAAAAACTGTATTATTATTATTTAAGTATGTATTTCTATAAGTGTACACAAAGTTTTTTTAATAAATTTACTGCGACCTTACTGTTTAGGTTAAACATGAAACAATTACTTTAAGTGGTATCATTTTTTCTCCGATCATCAATTAATAATATTTTATTTTACAAAAATTTGAAATTTTAATAAAAATTGATGATCGAAGTATACATTGTAGTATCTCAGTGACACACTGACTTTGATTCTCGCTCATTAATGGCTTGAATAACAATCGTGTTTACAACAATCCAGCTTTCTAACACGTAGAGGGCAAAGAGTTTTACGAGTTGAGTTTGAATCGCAATGGGCGGATCGAAATGCATTCCATGCTAAAGACGAACTTCCCGTCATAGTTTCCACCTTGGTTTCCACAGAAAACAGTGAAATATTTACAGCCTTGTAAAAATATTTGTAGTTATACGCCTTGAAATAAATCCATTCAATTCCCCTTTTCATTAAAAAGCGATAAGCAAGAGCAAAAATCTTTTAATATTTCATCAGTAATATTGGAAACGTTATCGTTTCTCTAGTTATATCTATAATTATCTTTTACCATAGATGATTCAATTTTTTACATGAATTTAAATTTTATTCATATATTTGAATGCTTTTTCAATGTCAAGTATACTATGTCTGCAAATGTCGTGATCGTAAGGAAACTGTCGACCGATTTACTTTCTCCTTTAACAACTGAGTGATAGGTTTCTTACTGGTTTGTTGGAAAGCTCTTGTACGATCTTATATGTTACGGAAAAGAACTCGTACTTGAAGTTTAAACTATATAAGTGGTAGTTAAAAGCGAAAGTATTTCGGACAGGTTATATTCAAGAGACAGCTTTTTGTCTTAAATGTTTGTAAGTGGTCAGCACAGAATTAAATATCTTTTTAACATATATTTCCCATGCAGGAATGTAGTTTCTGTTCATATTAGGAGTCATGATAAGTGTCATAAACGTATTCATTCTACTTGACAAAAAATATACTTATTTGAAGTAATTAGTTATTTTTTTAGTATTTAAATTTTAAGTTTTTACTATTGTTACCAAACAATCCTACATTTTGCCATAATTTTTTCGTTTCAGTTTTATACTAAAAGCTGCTTTTAGTGCTCTTTCACTATTTGTATGGAAAAAATCCATTATATTGATTTCATTCTTTGCATAATATGAATTCTATTAAAAATATAAAATTATAATTCTTGACATATTGCAAAAATATTTCATTTTATTTGTATACAGAAATGAAGTTAACTTACGGTTAATATAATTTGTACGGCTTATGGATACACAAGGAAATATAAAATTATTGCTCTAATGAAATATACTGTAAAAGGCTATTATTTCCAAATAACTAATGGTTTTTTTCTCTGTTTCAGGTAAGTGACTATCTTTTAACATAACGAAGCGTAGATGATATGCACAAGGCCTTAATTTATTATTATCGGTGAGTAAACTTGAAAGAATTAACATAATTTTACATATATGATTTCAATATTGGTTGAACTTCTTTAAAATGACTTTTCTGTTCGTTCTTCTTTGAAGAATTTCATATAATTTCATGGGCTCTCGCTCACTTTTAAGATAATTTTAGATTTGTTATTGAAGCAAAGTTAATGGGTTTAACGGTCACATGAGTTTTGCAAAAGTTTCCTTCATTTCCATAACATGTCGAAGACGAGTGATTACCATCGTGGATAAACATTGACACGCATTGTGTGCATACGGAGGCGTGGATGCACTCACGAAAATGGTAATTCAACGCATCTGCCGCGCCCACGGATTTTCACACATGGCGTTCCGCGTCCTTTGATTGCGGAATCTGATAATGAAGGTGGCTAGGGCTATTATAAGCTAATCACTGGTATCCGGTTGAAAATGAAGTTATAATTGATTCGCAATTCAGCAAAATATTGCAAAAGGGAAACATCAATATTGAAAGGCATTTTTGATAGGGAAATCGGTCTGTAAGAAAAATATATAAATAATTTCTCATATACTGCCGCCCAAGGTGAAAAATATACATAAGAGACTTTGCGGTTTAGGGTTATTCTTTCAAAACTCGCAATGGATAAGACGACCAAAGCAACATTGTCACTTATCTGGGTGTATTTTGTGCGGAAATTTAAGGAAATCCGGGAATTGTCTGAGAATTAAAAAAAATTTTGGAAAGTTCGGTAATTTTCCTTTATTTTATTTGGGATGCGGGAGGCGCATTTCATTTCCTTATAATTTATCATTTTTTAGTGTCCCTTTGAGCAACTTGCGCTCCTTTTTTTAAAATCATTTAACAAAGTATTTTTAAAATATTTTTAAAGTAAATTGTAATATTTCTATAAGTGGGAAAAATGCTGGAACTTTACTGGAATTTCGTGGACAAAATTAACCCGGTGTGTGTACACTATATTTTTCGAAACAGGGTCTGTACACTGGGTGTTTTACGGAATACGCGGATTTTCAAGGTTTTTAAGGCTTTAAAAAATCTGAAAAAATTCAGGGATACTTCTCGAAGTGTGTGCTTCATGTATCACTAAGTGGTTGCCAAATTCAAAAGTTTTATACCGTTATTAACAACAATTGAAATATAGTAAAAATATTGGAGGCAAATTTGAATTAGAATTTTCAACTGTTCCTTTATAAAGACCCAAAGTACGCACGAAGGATTAATATAACATTTTTCAGTTATCTATTTAAAAATATGTTAAAATCTCAACTTAATTAGATAACTCAACTTTAATACGTATTAAAAGTTAATTTAAAAAAATTAAAAACAGGAAAAGGTCTAAACATAAATGGATCAACAAATAAATATTTTAACATTCAAGCAAAAAAAAAGATTGTCAACAAAATACTGAATATTTAACTAAGTAGTTAAATTTCTAAGTCAAAGTGACAAATTTTTCGAAAACAGTTGAATTTTTAACAAAAAAAAATTATTTTTCAACCAAGAAGGGTGAATTTTTAGAAAACAAAGATGAGTTTTCTACTATAATTAATGAATTTTCAATTCAAAAGAATGGATTTTTAACAAACAGTAAAATTTTTGACCAAAAATAATAAATGTGCAACAAAAAGAACTATCTTCAACATAAAAAGACGAATTTTTTAGAAGACAGTTGAATTTTGAAGCCAAAATATTAATTATCTACAAAACAGTTGAATATTTGATCAAACAGTAGTATTCTTAAACAAAGGAGGTAATTTTCTACCAAAAGGTTCATTTTTTAACAAAATAGTTGAATTTTTAACAAGAAATACGAATTTTCAAGAAAAAAAGTGAATTTTTAACAAAATATTTAAATTTTCTACCAAATTATCGACTTCTCAAGTCAAAATTACTAATTTCCACAAACATTTCAGTTTGAATTCGATTAAAAAAGACGAATATTCAACAAAATAGTTGAATTCTCAGCCAAAAAGGATTAATTTTCAATCGAAATTTTGACCAGAGATGAATCTTAAAATAAAAAATGTATTTTTAACAAATTACTTCTATTTTAAACCAAGTATTTGAACTTTTCACCTGAAAAAGATGACTTTTTAACAAAATGCAAATAGTTGCATTTTCATCCTAATTGTAGAATTTTCAACCAAACGAGATTAATTCCGAATCAAAAATATAACAGTAGCCTTTTCAACGAAAAATAGTTGCATTTGCTAATTGGGTTCTAATAATTCAGTTCGCATTTAAGCAAAAATACGAGAAAAGAAGAAGATGGTGAAGTTTCTTGAAAACAGGAGGAAATAAGAATTCTTTAAAAAGAGTTAAAGCAATAGGGTAAAGAGAGTAAAGTCTGCAATATGAAAGTGATTTTTAAACTTATTAAGTTATTATTCAAGTGTACCATTGTAGGGCCATCTTTCGAAAAATGGTGTAATTTTTATTGGAATTTATCATCAGGAAAAAGTACTAAATGTTATCTAAGTTGGCAATGTGAGGTTATTATTATACCAAACCTATTCTAAAAATGTTCGTACATTACTACCCAGGCGGAAAAATTATATGTAATTCATATATAGTGTGAACTTTTATATATAATATTCATTTGTTTTATACACGAAATATATAAAACAAATGAATATTATACATAATACTCCACACAATGTATAAACTATATATAATATTTCCGTCTGGGTAGCCTATTCATGCATCAACATTTCACTTTTTCTATACATACACATGATGGGATATTAAAGTAATGCATTAGTCATCGCAATATCATTGCATGTCACTTTCTGCAAAGTTAACATCGAAAGTTGAAAACATTTATACTCTAAAAATACAGTTTCTAAATTTGCAGTAAATCACTTTAACGTGGTTCATACAACAACAAAATCCCAGTCGTGTAACGATTTTAGTGCAATCATTGGAAAAAAATATTAATGAAGAGTTTAAAAGGCCAATGGAATTTTCTCTCTGACCATAAGTAAAGACTACAATTATTTATCCATCATCTCATTTCTCAAGAATTTAAATTTGTGATTCAATTAAGCTCTGCCTGAAAGTGGTTTATGTGTTAGTAAATATCCTACATTATATGGTAGGAAAATATTTGAATAAGTAGATAAGTCAGGTAGTAATCAGGTAGTAGTTATGTAATATTTAAAAATTGTAAATAATTCAAGAAATGCATCCGGTTGAATGATCTTTTAATCTACTGCGGTTTGTAAGAAAATCGCTTTTTTTTGCGTGACAAACAATAAATCGGTTAGTTTTGTGTGCAAGTCCACTTACACGCAGTAAGTAGGTTTACGTTTTAGCTTGCTGCCCGTTATTAGTAAATATTATGGCATCGACCTTATAAGCCATCGCATTTTGCCCTGCATACTCTGCTAATCGCAACCAATTATTCAACCCTGTTAAGATTCCCTGCTCCTAAACTCGGCAAATTGTAGCACATGACTTTAATCATCACCTGCAGTTCCTTTTACTTTAGTAAAATATTATGCTGCGCACGAATCGCCAGAAAAAAAACTTAACGAGAATTCATTTTAACACTCTTTCCACACTACAGAAAATATTTATGATTTATGTTTTAGAATTCAGTTCTGCTAGTTTATTGATACTTGTGAACAGTCCTTTGAAATCTTAAAATTTGAGGATTTACGCAATGAACAACCCATGTTCTTTAACTCCAGGAGAAGCCACAGTTTTTTAAAACAAGAATCACCTCATTTAGAGTCTATAAATTCAATAATTAGTAAATATGAAGACGCTTCTCATAAATTCAGGATCAAGATTTAAATTTGAAAATTATGCTGCAGGGTGTATATCAAATTAATGTTTAGAAAATTATCCTGATGCATTTTATGGGGCGCTAAATAAATTCTTTTCTCGGAATATTTGATAGTAAAATGAAATGTCTGCCGACTGAGAAAAACAATTCGAAACTGGGTGAAAGACTAGTGAGTTAGAAATAAAATTTCCTATACCTCTGGAGCTATAAAATAGCTGATTACGCGTTTTTTTGTTAACAGAGGATTTTCAAATCCCGTTACAAGTCGCGTAATTTAATTTGAAATGTATCACTCACTGCAGAATAGCGTTCTGCAAAATTATCTTCTTGCGAAACGAATCGGTTACAAGCCCGATCTGTAATCAACATTTGTAAGGCTTCAATTAAGTCAGCAGGTTGCCACAGTTGCAAGCGCACGACACTGCGGATTCTGGGCACATGTAGTATTTATTGCACGCGAGCTTTTACTCTAATTTTCTTTCGAACCGTTCAATTAAATATGAAGTTATTCAATAAGTCAATAAAATGCCACTCATGTGGTTTTTCATTTTACGCGGTACTAGTTTATTGAAGAGAGTTGAGTGCAGCTTAATAGAACATGCTATTTTCTAATTCTGTAAAAATCTACTTGGCTAGTATTTTCCATAAACTTAGTTAGACCTCCCGAATTTTCGAGATGACTAATCCATCCCCTTTTCCAAAAAATTGTTATAACATGATGTGTGGATTTACCATTAGCTAATTTGATACAACAGAACAAAATTTGATATTGAATCATGACAAGAGAAAGTTCTCTTCCTTCCGGAACTTGGAGACAAGTAGATGTAATGACCGTCGTCAAGGAAGTGTAATTGTTGACTGAAATCATCTGATGCACGATCTTGCATTTACATACAATCCCTCTTTGTGCTGTCATATAACAGTATCAGAACGAAAATTTGAAAAAGAACTAACCATAATTTAATTTGAAAGATTAATTTCAGAGAAAAATGAATAGTATGGTGATAGTATATATGATAGTCATCTAAGATAACTAGCATAAGTCAAACATATTTTTAGTAACCGCAAACAATACCATGCAAAGAAGTAGTGCATTAGGACCCCTATGTAGTGTTCCTAATGTGGAATTCTAGAAAAAATAACTACAGTTACAGTATCATTTTCAATGAGAAAGCTTCATTATGGGATCCTTTTTGACATATCAAAATCTGTATAACAGAACAGTTTGTTGCCGAACTCGTTTTTTTAACAGTTCCAAAAGTCACGTTTGCGTGGAAGGACCATTTTCCTTGCATTATAGAGCAAAATGCTTAAAAGAAAGCAAAAAGTGAAATAGATGGTGAGAAAAACTACAAACAAACCTGGTACCTTTAACAAGTTCCGAGATATGGTAATTTGCGAAATCTCCACTTTTTGGATTTTCAGCTGAAAATCAATATGTTTTAAAAGCGACTGTGTAAATTTTGATCTAATAACTCTATAGATAAGTGTTCTAAAGATGAGTGAAAGACGAGGTGAAAGTAACCACATCTTCAAATCGAGTTGAAACCTATCTCATAATTAAGGGCTCATTTAATGCTAATTTAATGCCCTATTGCCAAATTTAATGATGTACTGTTAAAAAAAACCAGGAGTTAAACCAGCTTAACATTAAGCTGGCGGAACCCTATGTGAAATAAATTTTAAATCGAGTTCTGTCATATCACATAATTAAGGGTTCATTTAATGCTTTTTTAATGCCCCATTGCCAAATTTAATGCGCCACTATTTTTTTTAACCGGGGGTTAAGCTAGCTTAACGTCAAGCTGACGTAACCCTATGTTAGTAACACTAAAAATTATTTTCCAAAAGCCACCCCTAATACTGAAAAACCACCCTTAATATAAATTATGCACAAATTTCAAATCTGACCATACCATAATTAAGGGCTTAATAGAAATTATGCACAAATTGTAAATCTGTCCATATCACATTTGAGGGCTCATTAAAGTCTAATTTTATGCCTTTTAAACAATTCTAATCCTCTGCTTTAAAAAAAGGGAGTATGCTGGCTGAACGCTAAGGCGAAGCGCGAAAATAAGGCAAGTATTGACTCTTAACTTTTTTTAATACCGCATACTGTCTAAATTTCAATTATTGAGATTTTAATCATTTTCAGCGGAAATCCTTACAGATTTTAATTATTGCTACGTCTCTTACTGGTTCGAATTTAGAGAATTATTAGGGACTCATTTATTATTAAAAACCAGGTGTTACGCCCTTAATTATGGTATGATCAGATTTACAATTTGTGCGCAATTTATATTAAGGGTGGTTTTTCAGTATTAGGGGTGGCTTTTGGAAAATAATTTTTTCTGGCTTTGGAGAGCATTAAGTGAGCCTTTAATTATCTGATAGCATAGACTTGGATTTAACGTTTATTTCACATGGGGTTCCGTCAGCTTAACGTTAAGCTAGCGCAACTCCCGGTTTAAAAAAATAGTAGAGCATGAAATTTGGCAATGGGTCATTAAATGAGCATTAAATGAGCCCTTAATTATGTGATATGACAGAACTCGATTTAACATTTATTTCACATGGGATTCCGCCAGCTTAACGTTAAGCTAGCGTAACCCCTCGTTTTTTAAAATATTGCAGCATTAAATTTGGCAATAGGGCATTAAATTAGCATTAAATGAGCCCTTAATTATGAGATAGGTCTTAACTCGATTCGAAGATGTGGTTACGTCAGCTTAACATACAAAGAAGACTAAGTTTACAATGATTCCCAAAAAGAACAGTGCCTTATACCTGTAATCGGTCAAGAGTTACCTCTCCAAATTTACCGTTTTTGTCTGTTAAAGCGGAAAAAAATTGAGTTTCCGTTCTTTAAATAAATGGTTCCATGTTCTATTTACGAGGTCAGTCCAAAAATAATAAACGGCTGTCCACGTACGCGTCGCATTTCCGGATGACGGAACGCACCGAGCAAATACAATGCATTAAATGTACCCAAAAACTGGGCCATTTATGTTCGTAAACGAGCGTGATTGTTAATAAAAAACGCTGTTTAACGGTGAGAGAGATAGAAGGTTTGAAGATGAACTGCGTGCTTGCAATATTTCTTCCACAGCTGCTGACGGAAGATCAATATAATTATCAAGGGAAAGTGTGTAGGGCAGTTTGGAATTAATCACGATCAACGCGGAAATATTCAAAAAGGTCATTACTGGGGACGAATCATGGGTTTATAGCTATGACCCTGAGACAAAGGGCCAATATTCGCAGTGAAAGACATCTGAATCCCTTAGAATCTTAGATTCCCAGAAAGAAGAAAGCGCGCCAGTATCGGTGCAGCATTAAGGACATTCTGACTGTTTTCTATCATCAAATAAGGTTTTGTGCACGATGAATACGCTCCAAAAGATCAGACAGTAAACAAAGAGTATTGCCAAAGAGTTTTTAAGCGATTTCACCGCGTTAAAAAAAGTCATGGCAGTCTGGTGTCAGTTTTTTTTTTTAAATTAATTTTTGTGGAAGGTTGGGCCGGCGTCATCTTAATAGATGACCCATATATGGGACCAAATGTTGGCCCGATGTGGAGAAGCCAAAGGCGGTTTACCGTTATCATTTAGCTGGTTGGCCCGATCAGTGGCCTGGTTCAGGTTTGGAGTTTGGTCCTAGTACTAGCGGCTGACCGGCCGCTAACTATTGGTTGCCCAGCCCATAAATATAGCGGCTGACCACATGGTTTGATCTGGAGCTAGGCAAAGAAAAACGTTAAATTTTTTATCAGGCCCAGGACAGACCATCTGGCCAGCGTCATGACTGAAACCCAAACAGTCTGGGCCGGGTCGGCGCCAGAGGATTTTTCTGAACGGGACAGACCTGACTTGGCTTCATCTGATTCCTGGCTGTTTTTAAAATTGAAGTATCCTTTAAAGCTTAAAGGAAAACGATTTCAAGACGTAGTGGAAGTATAGCTATTCCAAAACGTGACTAAAAGGAGTGCTTCCGAAATTGGGAGCATTGATGGAAGAAGGTTGTGGTTTTCAAAGAGGAATATTTTGAAGGTATTATCATCATCATTGTTCAGAATTCACTCTTACGCCTGGTACACCAGAAGGTCTAATACTTTCTGAAAATACCTCATATTATATTTTTGGGTTTTGTGAGGTTTCCAAAACTCATTTTTTCACATTTGTGACTAAAAACTGAAAAGTTCTGTTTTTGAAATATATCTCGTTTCCTGTGAGTTCCAGGACGAAATTCCTACAGTGGCATTTTACAAAAACACAACTTTTCAGTTTTTAGTCAAAAAAGAAAAAAATGGATTCTTTTTTCATATACTTCCTTTCATCCTCTACACGACAGAAAAATTAGCATTGAATTTCAAAAAAATATAGTTACGAATACGTCAATCCCCTATTATTTCTCATTCCACAAAAAATATAAAATTTAAACGGTCTGTGGAAGCTTCCTTCATGATTATAATCTCAACTTACAAAGTAGCAAAATTTATAACATTAACGTAAGCTCATAAAGTTGATCAACCCATAATTTCGCGATATTCCAATGTAGAGAGTGCAATTTTCAGCTAGAACAGTTTTCGAGTAGTATGCAATTTGCATCAAGTGACAATGAAAAAATGGACGACTTGTATGAGAGTTGAGAGGATGATGTAGAATAGAGTGGAGTAGATATGTGCCCTTGAAAAAATATATAAATCGGTGTTAGTGAATATTGAATACATAGGGATTTCATTTTTTGTTGGCGGTGCTTGTCGTGGTAATTCAAGGTCAGGTAGGAGTACACAACTCTTCCCATAAATTAAGTGTCGCGTGTAGGACAGAGTACCTCGATCTGGGAAAGTCGATTGAAGCAGCTAACGATCGAACCTGATCCGAGTAGTATGCAAGGCTGCAAGGCCATCGACCATGCGATCCTCTTTACTCTCGTTTAATTACCGAAGACAGATGTGTACGCTTCGCGAATCTTGCTGAGCTACTTGTGCAATTATGATATAGACCCTTTGAGAATTCGTTTAACAAAATTTCAATGGGATATATTTAAGTCTCACCAAAAACATCTACGATTAAGTATGTTCCACTAAGTGTAAATTTATCAGTATAATCAACATAGTTGGCGAAAACCCAGTTTGTCAAGTAATTCCAACAGATATAAATTTAAAATTTTATTTTTAATTTGCAAAATTTTTAAAAATAATTGTAGAATCAAGATGTCCTAAAATATATATTTGAACCTCCTTTGCAAGAAGAATATTGAAATCTTTTTCTTGATCAATTGTTTATTATTAAGAAAAAACGTCCTAACCGTCCTGGCCGCTAATTTCACGCTGTCAAGACGGTCTGTTATGACACTGAGGGCCGGTTGATCCACCTCTGGATAAAAGCTGCAGATAAATTTATCTGACAGATAGGATACTTTCATATTGATCCACCGTTGGATAGCGCTATCTGACAGATAAAGCGGGAGTTACCAGTCAGTTAACTATCGGCCGGCCAAAGTGGCCAATAACGGATTTATCTAGCAGATAAACACGAAATATAGAAAAAGTGAGGTTAGACAATACTGTCAAAATGGACTTCGGAAAGGTTTACGATGTTGATTTTGGTGATAATTTGGACGAAGATATTGAAGAAATAGCAGAAATTGCTAATCGCTTTATAAATAGAAAACTGTATACGCTTTATGCACGCGAAGCTCTTGTTTCATATGTGTCAAACTTCAGACTATTTGTCATGAAATTACAGAACAAAGAATAAAATATGAAATAAAAATAAAACCGTCAGATAAAAGTTGTGAGGATCCATTGACAGGTTATGTTTATATTCCTCTATAATAATATAAAAAAGTCTAATTTTATAATAAAATTTGGTTGTTGTTGTTTCCGGAGGAAATTGTTTATATACCCACAAATTTAAAAAAATCAATTTATGATAACTATAAATAATAACTCTTGCTTCATCGTTGTCAAATTTTAGACTTTTTGTCATAACATTACTGGATAAACAATAAAATTTCAAATAAAAATAAAGCCGCGAGAAAAAGTTATGAGATAAAAAACACCAATTCTTAAATAACATTTCGTTGGTGTTGTTTTTGGAGGAAATTTTTCATAAACCTATAAATTAAAAAAAAATTTTGATGTATATAATAACCGAATATAATAACTCTTGTTTCAAAGTTATCACATTACAGACTTTTTGTTATCACATGACAGAAAAAAAATAAAATATCAAATAAAAATAAGACCGTTAGAAAAAGTTGTGAGGCTCGATTGAGAGGTTATGTTTATATCCCACTAGAGTGAAATAAAAAGCTCCATTTTTAAAACAGAATTTTGTTCGTGTTCTTTTCAGAGGAAATTTTTCATAAACCCACGAATTAAGCTAAAATAATGTATAATAACCGTGAATAATAACTCTAGTTTCATGAGCTGAAAAATTCACATATCTTTATTCTTCACAGAAAGACTATTAGTCCGCTTCTTCTATTTATTAATAATTGATAATATGACAGATTCACAGCAACAACAGTGTTATATAATTGTGACGCTATTTCTAATGAGTGTCAACGTCACAGAAG
This sequence comes from Belonocnema kinseyi, assembly GCF_010883055.1. Taxonomy (NCBI): domain Eukaryota; kingdom Metazoa; phylum Arthropoda; class Insecta; order Hymenoptera; family Cynipidae; genus Belonocnema; species Belonocnema kinseyi. Next base: position 83,886,635 of record NC_046660.1, read on the forward strand.
TATCAGTGACTTGAAAACGCGAAAAGTACTAGTATTCCCTGAATCTCCCTATGTAACTGAAGGATAACTATCCAGCACATGAAATACAGTGGATCAACCCGAAATCATTATCTGTCAGATAAACTGTACGATAAATTTATTCTGCTGGATAACTATCCGACACTTTATATAGAGGTAGATCACCCGGCCCTGAGTAGAAGTAAAAAGTTTGTGCATGCCTAACCTAGCGCTAGTCAGTCGGTCTTGTGAAAATCTATTCTAGATGGTTGACGCTAAAAATGATGCTAAAGACTAGTGCACACACTCAAATTCACACACACACCAAACTCTCATTTTCTGTCAAGTGTCGGGGTTGCCTTCAAATGCCCTTGG
>NC_046660.1:83887106-83898215 GCF_010883055.1 Belonocnema kinseyi
TACCGCGATTTCGCTGGAAGCGGGTGCAATTATTCAGATTAGCACCCGCTCCCGGCGAAATCCTGCGGTTGTCCTTATGACAAATTTTTAATTATATATAAAGTCATTTCCTACCCTAATATTTTATTCAGAGCGTCCTTTGATTTTTGTTCCCTTGCGTTTTTGTGTATTGAGGATTGCCATTTTCCTGGTTTCAATGTGTAAAGGATATTAAACCATCTCTTAAAATTAATTCAAAGACATTGTCTTGCTATGCTTGCTTCCTCTATACTTGGATGCATAAGGTATAAAAACACACAAAAAATCATTAATCTTTCTGATTCGTCTGTATGAACCTTATGTTTCTATAAGTCTGATCGACAAAATGTCAAACTTTTAACCAAATCTATCAAACTGTTTTTGAGAAAAGAAACATTTCAGTAAAATAAGCATTTTTCTATTAAAGTACATGTAAAAATTGAAACTTTGACAAGTGTTTGTCAAACAACTGTCCATTTTTTTCAGTTTTTTCGTTCGAATTTTTGCTCTGCAGGTTCGAAAATATAAAAAAAAATTTTTTTGGAATTCTTCACAAAAAGTCATTTACTCTACATTTGGTGCGGGGTCCTTTGACAAAAAATTTCATAGAACTTCGCTAGCAGCTGTGAGCCTGGAAAAAAATGTTTTTTATTATGATTGGTCATAAAAAACGTGATTTTTTTTGACATCTTAAACATACTTATTCCTGAAGTTAAACAATCCATTAGATATTTCAACAAAATTGAACTCAACAGATTTTTTTTACGAATTATGAATGTTTTGAAAAAGTAAGTGCTCCCCCACCCCTCTATTATTTTTGTATTCTGAAGTCCATAAAAAATGTGTCCTAATATCAAATACCCAATCCCGATGTTTTACAACAATGAAAATTCATCATCGCTTTGTTTTCATTGAAAAACGCTCAATTTAACAAATCTAGGTTTCGTAAAATATTTGTCGCAGGATATTCGGTACGGGCTCATTTTAAAGCTTATTTTATGCTCTAAAACCGAAGTTCTATATACTTATCGCCTATATCTTAATCGAAAGAAACAATCCAAACAAACAAGTACATCCACACATTTTAAGATAAAAATCTCCGTATCTCTAATTTGTTCACGCAGAAATTGTAATTAGATTTTACTATGTATTCAGTTTATAGAAAAAAGTTAATGTATATACGCAAACTTATTTTGTTCATAGTTTATTGACTGGATACCGTTTGATGCCAATTGATAAGAATTGGTTGAGTATATCGTACATACATGTACGGTAAGTGGCGGTCTTTCGAGAAAAGAAATTCTTGTTTTTTTTTTTTACTTGGCGGTGATTCACTATTGCCAATCTCGATTCTTTTCATTGTTATCATTTTTTGTCAACAACATTTTACAGACAATTGTTGAAAATTCAATGGAAAGAACGTGTTTGAAGTGTAATGTTGGATTATAGGATATAGACCGGGGTAAGCTCAACAGTTAAGGTAATGGCTCGATCAAAACTGAAAAAGACGTGGAATTAAACAATTTTTTCTTTATTTGGAGTCACACATGATTTTTTATTACATTTCCATATGTATTCGTTATTTGATAAAACAATGATTTAATCATAAATCATTCAACCGTGTCTGTCCACTACTTTCTGGGCTGCTCCTGCGTGATAGTGAAGCCCGAACTATTTTCTATATTTAATATATTTTTAGCTTCTCTCGAAATCTGAATTATTGAAAATTTTACTATTTAAACTAGTAAATGTATGGTTCGATGCGAAAATAGTAATATTTTAAGGTTTGACTTTTAAAATAGTAAGTATTTTACTAATGAATTAGTATACATTTTACTAATATCAATTAGTAAACATGGTTCACTATTATTTAGTAACTTCGCTTTACTAATTCAATAGTAACCTAGCCCAGTCACTAAGGAATTGGTGAACTGTATTGATTTCGACCAATTAGTCTTAATGGAATAATTTTTCAAAAATTTTCATGCAGTAAGTACTTCCATTATTGTTTCAAAAATCAGATTTTTGCCGGTGAATCTTCCATTCTTTAGTTGTCCAATCTGTTTTTTTTTGCATAAATTTTCTTTTACAAGGTACATTTGGAAGATTTGAGTTTATAGCACCATTTCTCTAATAAAACAGATTATGCCATGCAAAAAATATTTAAAATTATTAAGGAATAGAAATGTTATTTGCAAAGTCGCTTTTGCTCCTGAGGTCGGTTTTGCCACGGTTTACCCTCTGTTATTTTAGCCAATCTAGTCATTACTTTTTTACTTTTAATTTCTGTGGAATCCTACACGGAAAGAAATTTAAAGAAATAAATTCACGTAAGCGCGTTAATTTAGAGCTACAATTTTTTGTACTTGAAAGTCTCAGACTCTATGATTTGAAAGCATGGAATTCGATAGCTGAGTGCAAAGAGGCGTGCCTGAAACTTCGATACCTATGCTTTAAAAATAAGGGCTCCGAGATCTTAATTTAATCTTAATCTTCCGAAATTTCTCTCCGCGTATGAATCTTTCAAATATCCTAAAATTCTTTGAATCTCTTAAAATTCGGTAAATACTTTAAAAAGTCCTTGAAATCTTTAATATCTTAAAATTCCTTTAAAAATATTAAATCTTTTAAATCCTCTTAGACCCCATAAAATCCGTAGAAATCCTTAGAAGTCCCATAAAATTCTATTCCATATCATTGGTTCAGCAAAGTTCTCTGGAAATTCCTTTAAATTTTGTAAATCTTTTGATATCCTTTTGGAATCTCTTGAAATTCCTGAAATCTCTTGAAGTACCTTGAAATCTTTGAAATGCTCTTAAATCTCTAGGAATCCTGTAAAAACTCTAAAACTTTTGAAGCCCTCTAAAATCCTTTCAGTTTCTTGAAATAAATTGATATCTTTTGGTACGTATCTATTGTGAACAAATAAAGTGAAAGAAATTTCGTGTGATTCCATCAGTGCATAGTTTTAGATTGCTGTTCAAATGTGCATACTTTCCGCGGGGACTTTCCAATTTGGAACTTTTGAATCCAACGCTTCTTTATTATTGTTAAAAATATAATCTTCTATTTTTAAAAGACAGTTTGAAATAAAAAATAATTTTTTTTAAAAGTAAGTTAACTGACGATGATTACTAAAATCTGAAAGGAAAAAATCCTGGATATTTCCTTGTTTTTAAAACTTTTCTGATCATTAAAATTAACAAATTAAAATCTTTAAAGCTTAAATATTGTATATTTTACAAGTTTTCAATATTGAAATATAAATTAAAATATTTAAAGTCTTATGAACTAGGAGCATTTAAAATAAAAAATCGTTACATTCGTAATTCATCAATCTAAAATTCGAACGCTCAATAATATATACATTAAAAATAAAAGAATTTATAAATGGGAACATTCAAGACTGATCAATAGAAAAATATTTTTTAGCGATAGTTGAACGGTTCGAAACTTCGTTTAAATTGGTGAAATGTTTAACGCTAGAAGGACCAGAAAAATCGCATACCTAGAAGGCCGGAGGGTCCAAATTGGACCCTAGCAAAATTTAACAGTTTTAAGCAATTTCGCAAAGATACTAAGTATATAATAATAGGGAAAGTCATAAAACGTTGGTGCCCTAAGAAAACTTTTAAGGGGGCAGCAGTTTTTTGAATGTCAAAAAGATATAAATTGGATCCTCCGGCTTCTCTAGTGTTGAACAAGGATCGTGAAATAAAATTTGCTGATAACATTAATCCGTAATTTTTCCGATTATTTAATGGTCTAGATTTTTTATATTTCAGAATCGGTTGAGAATTGTGCATATGTCTTATTAATGTAACCATTTGCTTTTGTAACTGATAAATTTAATTTGTCCTTATTGTTAGAAGCATTGCACATTTTTTCGTCGGTGTGTTTTAAAAAAAGTGATCAAATGTTTCAAGTGTTTGGTTTAAAAATTTTAAATATCATAAATATTGAGAAATAGTGAAAATATATTCACATTATTAAAGAAACTTGATTGATTTCTTCGTGAAATTTTCGTGTTCAATATTTTTTTTTAATGGAGATGCAAATAGCTGATCAGACGGATAAGGACTTCTTAATAAAAGTGAAGTATTGATGGAGGAAATTACGTGACTTGTCGAATTATTATCGAACGTTTGCATTAATGTTTTTAGATATGATGTTACGCTATTTTACGCCAAACGCTTATAGACCCCATTTGGTTAATAAAAAGAATGTGAATTTCGACTATTATTCAAAACCATGTACAACTATTAACGCTTAGTTTTTAAATCGTTTAATTTTCAAAATATATAGCATGACTCATTCTTAAAGTCGTTCACAATCAAATATTTTCAATTTTTAATAGTTAGATATTTTTCTCTCTTGAATTAAAATTTTATATTTACAATTTACAAATTTGAAGTTTTGTAAATTTGTGTATTCAATTAACCAAATATTATTATTACGAAGTATCCATGGACATCGAATATATTTTTTCTACGCTCACCGAATTTCGTTGAACCTAGCCGCCCTTTCCATTTTTCCCAGGCCTAGAAAATATTTGTTCTACGTGGTCGAATTTTGGTGAACCTACAGATACAGTCATATAATTAAGATACTAAAATGTTTAATTTATTGGGCGTAACAAAATAAGGCTTCAACAAAATTAAGAAGTTTGGCGTCTTTGATTTTCGTGGTTTTCCATTAATTATTAATTAAATAGATTAAGAAATGTTTAAACGTCATATTCATATACTTACTTCTATATATAATTTGATTCAATTTTTTCCTTATTGAACTGATAGTTATATGAAGTTACATTTCATCGTTTCTCAAAAAAATTATAGAAAATTGATCAACGTTGAAAAATCTGTAATTTTCTATTTTAAAAGTTCTATGCAATATAACCCTAAGGGTACACCGTTAGATAAATCACCCTAGACATTGCACACATTGAAAAACGTATACAGCACACTCCATTGCAAACAACGGTATTATACTAGAGACGTGCATTCCATACATTTTTAACTAAGAAATATATGCGATTGCAGTCTCATTAATCAGAAGACACTATATTAATTTGCTCAAACACGATTGAAATATCGAATATTTATAGGCCCTTATTATAAAATAATAATAGTTTACTCATTGAAGAAAGAATACATTGCTTTAACAGAAAATATAAACGAGTTTTTACTTAATAATTTATTTATTATTTTAATAAAAATATATACATAGTTTCTAATATTCATTTGGAAATGCACATATTCTTTATTATCTACTGCAGGAAAGTCTTCACAATCTTGTCTCATTCAGTACAAAAAATAGGTATCAGTAAAAATGGTTTAAGTACGGAAAATTACAGGTTATTATTTTAATCTCAAATCATCCAAAATATTTCATCTATGAACGTAGCTAGTTGTCGATTGGTTCAAAAATTGTGTAGCTGTTACAACGTGTACTGAAATTTCGCTAAAATAGCCATATTTTTTTGGTACGAACAGCGGGACCTGGAAAATGGACTATTTGTAACGAAATTTCGGTCCAAATAGCCTAATTTTGTTGTATACATAGACACTGCCAATTTGTATACTGTTGCGGACTGAAATAAGAGTCGGTGATTTACTATGTTTTGTGTTAAAGTCTAATGAAATATTATGTGATGTTTGAGAATCATTTATAAAGGTTCAAAAAATTATCTTCCTTTTGATATTCTCCTGGATCATCAGAACACCGACCAGTATGAATGACGAATAACTCATTTTCTGAAAAAGAAGTTACAAATTAATTTACCTTATCAAACTGGATGAAGGTTAAGGAATTGAGATTATTTATGAAGAAAAGTATTTATAGAGATTTCAGGTTTGATTACAGAAAGATAGAGGTCAAGCGGCGGAAAAATTACAGTGTCAAGATAGGAAATGGAAATTTTCACAATCATACATATCAGAAAAGTTTTCTTCAGTAAAGAAACGTTTTTTCTTTGAATATACATAAAAATTTGGTTGAATCGAACAAATTGTGGTTGATTTAACCAAATTTCAATTGATTTTACTTTGTTGGCAGATTCTACCAAATATTCCATCTACTACAATAAGATGCGGTTGAAACTACCAAAATATTTGGTTAGGTCTACCAAATATTTTTTTGTTCATATAATAAGTTATGGTTAAACGGGTTAAACCAACCAAAGTTTTCTTCATTCAGCAGAATCGTATTCGGAATGTAGTTATTTTATTATATTTTAGTAATTATGCTACAAATTATAATTATGGTATACTTTACCAAAATTAAGCTGCCACAGTCAATCTGAGTCAATCTAATTCTAATATCAGGATGCACAGTCGTGCCCTTTTTTTCGTAGTTTCCCCTTCTATCATGAAATTTCTCTTTTTCCTCTATTCTAAAAAACTTCCCTTTTCTCTTTAAATATACGATATTTGAAAATACAATATTTGTATTGCGCGAAAAATCCTCTGAAATTAGTCAGTTTACCCATAATTGAATAATAATTAAAGAAATTGTAGCGCTTAAATAAATTATTTAAGAAAAATAATTTACACGTTTCCAGTGCTGAACCATTAAAAATATATTTTTTTAAATTTTGAAGCTAAAAACATTTAGCTGAAATTTACTGAAAAATGGAATATTCCAAATTCATCAATTGGGATATTAAATGTTCTAACTCGAGCAATTTTTAGTTTGTGTTTAATGAACGTTGAATCATATAGTTTGAGCTGAGGGGGGGGGGGGGGGGGGGGTTGGCTTTTGGCAAAAGTGAAAACAAATTTTAATCAGTAAAATTTAACTTTAGCTTTTACTAGTAAACAATAATTAAAAAGTACGAAATTTAAAAATAAATTTTTTACTCTAACAATTTTTTTGAAAATGTGCAAAAGCATACTTTTTGGATTGAGTCATATGCACGCATTTTGAAAAAAATTGAATATGCCGAACTTGTAATTTTTTCAGCTGGAACCAAAGAAACATCTTATGATTTTCCCTTTTTGGAAAAAAATGTTGTCGTTTTTGTTCATTTATAAAAAATGCTAAATAATGCAGACATTTTTTTTTATTAAAAAAATTTTTAATTGTAAATTTAAAAACGAGAACAACATATATTAGCTGATTTGAAAGTTTTGTTCTTTACTCATTTTGGGTGTCGACCCACAAATTGTTGTCATTCAGTTCAAATGATTCGATTACTTTTAGCATTTTTGCTTCGCTCTAATAAACGTATAAAAATTGTGTATTTAACTAATTTTTTTTCTCGGACTTTTTCATACCATTGTGGATGAACTGCCAACGCCCTAAGTATATCCAATTTTTTTAAATAAATGTTTTAACGGCAGAAGTCTTTGAAAAATCATTGCAAATTATTAAAAAGTTTAACTTTTCTGAAAAAAGAATGTTCTTTTCGATATGTAAAAATAAATGTTTAATATTTCCTTTACTTAGCTCCTTTTTCGTGAGAAAATGACCCTGTTTCACCTTTTTTGAGCTACCTTTGCGTTTCGATCCCTCTGTAATATAATAATTTATATTATCTGAATTTCATAATAATTAGAATTACACACACCTGCATTCTCATCTCCTTGTCTCTTTGCTTCCATTACCACACATTCAAATAAGCACGGGTTGATATAAGTTCTTCCATTGCTGGCACAGAGTGGATTGTAAATTTTTGGACATGGGCACAACGCTTTAGTCACCATGACCGCGAGGGCCAGAACCAGAAACACAAGTGTAAAACGCATATTTCCTGAAAGTTCGTATATTTTACTGACATTTGTTAAGCACGATCCCTTCACTTTTATATTCGTTTAGAAATTTGTAATTTATAATCAGCTACATTATACGGAAATTAAGCATAACTTTCTGATGTAAATGATAACAAAAAGTATACATAATGTGCAAGAAAACGGATATGCAACTTCAATTGTTTTGACAAAGTAGTGTATTGTTAGGTCAATACGATACAAAGAGATAAAGATCAAATATCATTTTCTATGATCTAACATTTAAGTGATAAATTTGAGAAAAATAAGTTAGTTTTGTGAATATTGAAACAAGGATATATATTAAGCAAAATCTGTCAAAAATAATGGTAATAATAACATAATGTAATTATGAGAATAATAATTCATGAGAGTATAATGTATTTAAATTTCATTTATAAATTAATACTATATAAACGAATAACAGTTAATTTCGCTTACCTATTGGAGTCCTGACAAACTTTGAGAAAAGAGTTCAATTCTGAACCACCTCAGGATTATAACACTTGTCAAATTCTTTGTTCGAACTAAGATGAGGTGATCCGTTTTATTGTCTTAAATACTTAAAATGTATCGTTTTCAGATAAGAATAATCAATGGCAGCAAAAAGTCAGTGCAGGGCTGCACCTAGAAATACCTATTTTGAAATAATACGCCTGAAATTTAGATTACATTAGATAGATACATGGCAAAAAAATTACATACGAATAACAATTTTAATTAAACATGTCTTTATATATTAATTCTCATTGAACTAATATTTTAAAGACGTTATTGGAATACATATTTTGATCTGATATATTACTGTAATTAATTCAAAAATATATAAAGCAGTTATATTTATTTTAAAAATAAATTTTTAATTATAGTAAGTGCGCTTTTTAAAGGATCAACAATGTCACGTTTGGATTTTTTAGATTAAAAACTGAAGCCATCCCTGATCTTGCAGAAAATGAAAGTTTCCTCATCCTATATATAATTAATGAAAATTTACCATTTTTCTTAATTGAAAACTTTCGACATTTCGCTCTCAGACATTTTCTCATAAATAATTGGTTCCAAAGTCTTATTCTTTGCTTTCTATAAAAATTAATTTAGTATTAAGCTTTAATCGGTGCAAAGATATAATCAGTTAGTCACAGTTTTTATCAATCAATCACGACAAATTGTTTGTTGAGCGTATTTTTCTTCATGGGCCGTATCTATTTTGATGTGTGCAATAATTATTCTAGTAACTTAAAATTTTAAGTTTAAACAGACATTCGGAAGATATTTTCCTAGGTCTTGTACTCGTTACATGGGTTACAAAAATATGTGATCTCTTATGCACTCCTTGATATATTTTTTGAAACTGTTTAGTTATGATTTTTGTACGTGAAATTATTTTCGTCATCGGTTTATCGATTTGAAGTTCATTAGGAATTAGGCATTTGAATTATAGAAGTTGCTGTTAAAAATGTTGCCAATTTAAATATTTGGTATGGAAATGTTTAATTAGTAAAATATTGGGTTCTTAGGTTGTCAAAAATTATATTGATTAGTAAAATATTAACATGTCTTTTAATTCATGATTGTTTTTTGCGGACTTAGATTGTTGTCCGGCACTTATTGTTTGATAATAGTTGCCTTTATAAAAAAGATGTAGATGCGAAATTTTGTTTCTGACAAAATACAGAATTTGATTTAATTTTATCAAAACTATATTCTCTATATGCCTAAAGTGGATTTATTAACAGTTCTTTTTCGCGTCATTGACGTTAATTAGTGTAAATTTTGCCATTGCTCTCACAAACCGGATCCAAATTTCTCAAAACAAAGACATTTTTCCTTATCTTTCAGTATTGCTGATTCATGATTTACATTCAAGATGACAAGTACCATCTTGTTTGTTATATTAATTTTGAATCAGTCAATTATATGACGTTTATACTTATTTAGCTGTATTTAAATTTAAACAAGCTTAAGACTTATCACTAGAGTAATAGAAAAGATTTAAAAAAAATCTATCTTTATTAAACTCGTACAAGTGGCCACTAACACTTGTGTATACTAATTCTGCTACTAATATTGTTAGAAACGAACCAACCATATTGGATGTACTTGAAGTTACGAACGTTCATATGAACGAAATTAAAGATTTTTTTCCCCGAATTTTTTTTGCCTAAATCATTTAGGATGACAAAAAATGATATTCCATCGGAAGAAGTCTTCGAAATTTTTATTTTTTGAGGGGTTGAATACCCTTACAAATCACCCATTATTCAAACCTGCCAAACACAATTTTGATTGTCGATGTTTGAAAATATTAAAAAGTCAAAAATTTTCTTTTTTTTCCTTACTAATTATAGAGGGAGTGAAAAAGTTCGGCAAGACTCCTAAAAACCACCCTTAATATATCCACACCTAAAATGTTAAAAATGACAATTTTGATTGTCGATATTTGAAAATAAAGATTTAGATTTTAGGTTTGGTTATATTAAAGGTGGTTTTAGGGGTCATGCCGAACGTTCTCACTCCCTCTATAATTAGTGAGATAAAAAAGAGAATTTTTGACGTTTTTATATTTTCAAATATCGACAAGCAAAATGGTCATTTTTAACATTTTAGCTGTAGTTATATTAAGGGTGGTTTTTCGGGGTCTTGCCGAACTTTCTCACTCACTCCATAATTAGTTAGGTAAAAAAAGATAATTTTTCACGTTTTTATATTTTCAAATATCGACAATCAAAATGGTCATTTTTAACATTTTAGGTGTGGTTATTTTAAGGGTGGTTTTTAGAGGTCTTGCCGAAGTTTCTCACTCACTCTATAATTAGTTAGGTAAAAAAATATAATTTTTCACGTTTTTATATTTTCAAATATCGACAATCAAAATGATCATTTTTAACATTTTAGGTGTGGTTATATTAAGGGTGGTTTTTGGGGGTCTTGCCGAACGTTCTCACTCCCTCTATAATTAGTTAGGAAAAAAAAGATAATTTTTCAGGTTTTTATATTTTCAAATATCGACAATCAAAATGGTCATTTTTAACATTTTAGGTGTGGTTATATTAAGGGTGGTTTTTAGGGGCCTTGCCGAACGTTCTCACTTCCTCTATAATTAGTGAGATACAAAAAGAGAATTTTTCACGTTTTTATATTTTCAAATATCGACAATCAAAATGGTCATTTTTAACATTTTAGGTGCAGACATGTTAAGGGTGGTTTTTAGGGGTCTTGTCGAACTTTCTCAACCACTCTATAATTATTGAATTAAAAAAAGAGAATTTTGGACGTCTTTATATTTTCAAATATCGACAATCAAAATGGTCATTTTTAACAT
>NC_046660.1:83898315-83919065 GCF_010883055.1 Belonocnema kinseyi
AATATCGACAATCAAACTTGCATTAGGCAGGTCTAAATAATGGGTGATGTGTAAGGGTAGGTAACCCCTGAAAAAAATTTTTATTCGACAATTCTTTCCGACCGAATATTTTTTTTTGCCGTCCTAATTGATTTAGGCAAAAAAAAAAATTGAAAAATAATTTTTTTTAATTTCGTTCAAATGAACGTTCGTAACTTCAAGTACATCCATATTGGTCAAATGTTCAAAGAAGGCATTTACAGCAGAATTTATTTGTAAGGATTATTATAACGAATCACATAAATAAATTTTCAAACCCAAGATATTATATAGCTGAATTAAGAATGTTGGAACTCTGAATATGGCGCTATTGAAATAGGATTAATTCTGACAGAGGTTTAAATTTACATTCGATTTGACAGTTTACCATACAATTCAACAGAATATAAGAGCTTATTTGAAATGAAAACAAGAGGAATTATTAACAGAACTAGGTTTGAAACTTCTGTAATTTTTTTAAACTTTGATTAAAACTTATTTCAATTCTCCATATTTCTTACGAACCAAACATTTTTACTTAAGTCTCGATTTTGCGTGACATCTAAAACTCTTGACGTCAAGAACCCAATTCAGATATCAGAATCCTAGAATCGAGTTTACAGTTGGTTGTTACGAAATCAAAAATTGCTTAACTCAAATATATGTTAGTTTTATTGATTTGATTTTTCAGTATTTTTCTGTTTGAACTACGCATTTTTTTCATGTGCCAATGTTTTTCATCAGTTGATTCGAAAATTCAATGTCGCTTTTTTGTTTTCTATACAAATTCGTTTGATTTATTGGCACAAAGATTGAATCATGTTGTGTCAAGTTTTATCAAAGGGTCGCGAAAAATTGTCTGTACTGAATTTGTTTTCCTCTATAAACCGTATCTCCTTTAACATTTTGAACTATTTTTAATGGATTTACAAGCGGCACTAACACTTATAACGTGTCTTTAAATAATTTTATTAAGATAATAAGTATAATGTATTTTATCAGTGAATAAATTTGCTTGAGTTAGATTAAATATATAATATAAGAACAAAAAATTAATTTTGTTCGGAGTTGATTAAATTTAAATTCAGTTACCATCAGACATAGGTATACAGGGCCTACAAACACTTTCATCAACTATCATTCAACAGGTAACATGAAATTTTCCTTATCGACTACTCGAAAAACTCTAGGTGTCTTAATTATCTACAGAAGGTAATGTGTTCCCTTACCATTTACCAGTAACTCAACTTTTTTCGGTAAATTGTAAATTGAAATTAAGGGCATATGATACTTAGAAAATTGTCGATTTACCAGTTTTAGGTTCCCCCGGCTTTTTTTCTAGACAAATAAATATATTTTCTTAAAAATTTGGGAAATAATAGCGAACATGGAAACGGACGTCCCCACACACTTTTTTTGTGGGTTAATTCAAAAAAATTTTAATTGAGCAAAATTTGATTAATTTGCATAGCGCTTAGGAAATAGTATCGATTTTTTCAGTGTTAGATTCCCCCGGCTTTTTTCCTAGGATCAGAAATATTTTGCCTTCAAAGTATGGGAAATGATAGCGAACATGCTAACGGACGTCCCCGCACACTTTTTTTGGCTGTTTTTTTATCAAACAGTTTTTGATATTGCTAACAACGTGCGTGTATATTTCGAGGTTATGTGTGTTACAATTCACCCGAGCGTTACTTCCAAACTACACAATATTTTTGGCCGAAAACTTTGGACTTACAAATAAACATAGTAACTGATCTCCCGGAACTAATCTTATTTGCAGGCAATCAAAAAAGTTTATTTCATAAATAATTTCCAGATTATCGAAAAGACGGAGATCAAAAACGATGTAACCTCAAAATAATGCATATGCATAAAATTTTTATTTAGCACAATAAATTTTTTTGTTATTATCCCTCAAAAAAGAGTCTGGGGACGTCCGTTATGATATTTTATAGCATCTCCGAATTCAGTTTTTAAAAATTTTCATTTTTGTGGAAAAAAAGCCGGGGAAACTGTAAGTATGCTCTTAAGAGATTTTTAGAGATTCTAAGAGATTCTAAGATATTTAGAAATATTTTTAAAGAAGTCACGGGATTTCAAAGGATTTTAAAAAATGCCGAAATATTAAAGAAAAGTTTAAGGTGTCAAGGGATTTTATTGGGATTTTCATAAGATTTTCAAGGCATTCACGAGATTCAAAAGATATTCAAAAATTCCAAAATATTTTAACGAATTTTAAGAGATTTAAAGCATTTTAGAGGATTTTGTAAGATTTCAACAGATTTAGCCGAATTTCAAAGTATCTCCGTGTATAACAAAGGATTTGAAGGGATTTCTAGAAATTTTGGTGTATTTAAAAAGATTAATTGATTTCAAGAGATTTGAATAAAATTCCCACAGATTTAATCAATTATAAAATTAATAAAAAATAAAATTTACTACATTTTAAAAATATTTATAATAAGATGTTAAGGGATCTTGTAATGTTTCATAATATTTCATGAAATATAAAGGATCTTAGCGGGTTTCAAGGGATTTTAATAGATTTTAAAAGATTATGAGGAATTTTTATGGGATTTTTGAGATTTTCAAAGATTTAGCAGAATCTTTAAGAATTTTAGGGGATTTTCAGGGAGTGCATTCGTTTTAAAGAAATTTGAAGAAAGCATATACGACATTCATGGATTTCAAATGATTTCAAAGAATTTTGACATGACTGAAACTTTTTCAAGGAATTTGCCCAAAAGAATTCACGGGATTTTAAAGGATTGAAAAGATTTCCAGGGATTCCACGAAATTTCATAAAAGGTGTATAACAGATTTTAAAAATTGTTAACTCCTCGACTCTTCGTTCATTATATGTATGTAATATGAAATATTATATGATAAAAGAATAAATCAAACAAATAATGATATAATGTTTACAATAGTAAAAAAAATAATTTCAATAGCCAAATCAGGTTTCAATTAGCATATTTAAAATAATATTTTTAGAAAGAGGAAATTCACTTAAGAAATACATTGGCCCCCCCCCCCCCCCTTCCAGGATTAAGAATTTATCATATTTTCCGGACCATCTCGAAAAAAAGCTCAACTTAATTAAAGGACGCTCCCTTACTGTTCATTAAACATTCACTATTTTTGGTATAATATGTCTTTTTTATTTCGGCTTACAAAAATTGTATTATGTTTAAAAAACGTTTTTATGTGGCTCATAAACTATCCTAATCAGTTTTGATACATTAGAAGGTTCATTCTTGTGTTCACAAATTTTCCATGATGAGCAATATTTACTTCTGATTCCGAAAAAACATATCCAACTTATGATAAACCAACCGTAACTAGTAAAGTGCATAAATGGAAACGACTTTTTTTAAGAATGTTCATTTTTAGTTCAGTTAATTAAATCATTACAAAGATTTTATATTTTTCAGCGTAATAGTTAAATAGTTTAAAATCTGGGGAAATACTTTTTTGTGATATGAAAATAAAATTCTCAGGTTCTAAAGTAATTTCATTCATTCAATTTAATTAGCTTCATTTTTCGCATTGCTTACTGTACTTCTAAATTTGTATAAAACCTTCTGATTCTTATCGGCGGTTTCGAAATAATTGCTTAGAATAATTAAATATAATCTTAATGATTACAAATAATTGCATCGATAAAAACTAAAAAGTTATTAAATATAAATATCTTGAACTACTTTTAGATTCTGTTATCTATGAAACTGACCCTGACTCATAGTAGAAGCGGTGTAAATCCCACCTGTGGCTCATATAATTATCTACATTTTCAGAAAAGTAGTGTCGTTAAAGTTGTTAAGCCTTAACAATACAAGTATAATATTACAAGATTGAGAACTATTTCCTTGAGAAGAAACTAACAGTTCATAGGTTTAAATATCTTTAGCCCTTTTTGGGATCCGTGCAAATAGGTATAAATCATCAAGAAATGAATTTGTCTGAGTTAGAATAATTAAAAGAAAAAAAGTTAATTTATTTTTGAGTTGGTCAAATTTAAATTTGGTTACCATCAGACAAGTATGCAGGGCCTGCAAATGCTTTTACCCACTGCCATTCTGAAGGTGGCATGAATATGCCCTTATCGACTGTCGGAAAAATCCCAGATGCCTGTATTATCTACAGCAGTTAATGTGTTCTCTTACCACTTAAATCCTTAATAGCGCTTAATAGGAATTGAACAAATGCCAGTGAACTATTAATTGAAACTCAATTTTATAAACCATTTTCACAAAATATTAAATGGTTTTATAAAAGAATAAATAATATCGAAAAAGTATGAGCAAGGCAGATGGGCAGAGGGATTCATTGTAGCGTATAAGATACAAACTTATACTTACCCTGCGCATAATATACAAAGAGCCAAGTTTTTTATTCTTATTTTCTTATTTATTAATACTAGACTCTTATGTGAGCGCGCACGCGCGCGCTCACTTCTCTATTCATTTTTATCATTTCCTCAATTTTCTAATAACAACTTATTTGTTAAAATTTTCTGAAGACTTATATTCTTGTTCACATATTACGTAACGTTATTTTAAACCTTTTTACCTTTCCACGCCCTAACTGCAGTTACGTAACAGTTATTTTGTATTAGTTTAAAAAAATGAATCGACGTTTTGTAAATAAAAATAGATTTTTAGGATGAAGTGCGGTATAGAAATACATTAAACAATATTTTGACTTAACACAAGAATGCTTTTTTGATATTTTTTAGTTACACACGTTTTCAAATTATTTACAAGAAAAGAAGTTTGAGCAGTTTTTTTAGAATTATATAAATTTTATGATTTTTATGATAAAATTAGGAAAGATTTTTGAATATTTTAGATATGTCAAAAAAAGAATGAAGATTTAAAAAATATATATTTTATTTTGTAGGATTTTACAAATTATTAGAAAAATTTTAGCCTTTTTAAAAGATATTTAGGGCTTTTATAATTTCAGAAGAAATGATAAATATTCCATAAATTTTCGGAAATGCGTCCAAGGTTTAAAATATTTTAAATCTATGCAAATCCTCTTGAATTCCTAAAAATATTTTTAAATGAATCCAATTTTTTCGAAATTTTGAAAAATCTCCTAAAATGTAAAAAATTAAGCTCAAAATCTTCCAACATTTCTTATAAATTTGAAGCAAATTATAAAAGATTTTTGAGTATTTCAGATTCGTCAACAAAAAATGTAGATTAAGAAAAATATTTTACGGGATTTTACAAAATAATAGGAAAAGTTCGAGCCATTTTAAAAAATATATACAATGCCTCTTAAATTCTTAACAATATTTTTATCTGATTGGAATTTTTCTTAAAATTTTGAAAAGTTATTTAAAATGTAAAACGCTGCCTCAAAACATCCCCAATTTTCCTAGGAACTTGTATAACATTTATTTCTTCACTTGAGGCCTTTCAAAGTTATTTTAATTAAGGGCATGTGATACTTTACTATATAGGTTTTTAGTTTTCCACACATTTTCTTCACAATTTTTAATTTGAAAAAAAACATTAGTATCCAGACATTTGCGTTTTTAACGTCTGGGTTTCTTTCTGTTTCAAAACTTTCACATAAATCTGCATTTTTTTATATCTTCTGCAGTTTTGAAAATCTTCTTTATTCTCCTTCAATCTTCTTTATGTTTATAGAATTTAATGGATTATTTTATTTTTTATTTTTTAATGTTACCAAGTTGAAACATTTCGCTTTAAAATCTTCTACTATTTTTCGAAATTTAAGGAAATATTTGATGTTTCAAAATCTTTTTGAATTTTCTCCTAAAGCTCATTTTTCAAATTAAAAAATCGAGAGAAATTGTTTTGGGAGCCTAAAGAATTTATGTCATTATCCTGAATTTTTTAAAAATACCTAAAATATCTTATAAATTTTCATTGTTTTTTAATCGCTTCAAAACTTCTACATATCTCATAAATTTACTAAAATT
Source organism: Belonocnema kinseyi (assembly GCF_010883055.1). Lineage (NCBI taxonomy): Eukaryota > Metazoa > Arthropoda > Insecta > Hymenoptera > Cynipidae > Belonocnema > Belonocnema kinseyi. The sequence goes on from NC_046660.1 coordinate 83,904,296, forward strand.
TATTCTAAAATTATATATAATGGCACGATGTTGCTTTTAAAACTTGTAAACCCTTTTTTAAAATATTTTATAAAATAATTTGAAACGTTTTGTAATCTTTTGTAATGATCTCTTATAACTCATTATTAAAAAATTGTGTGAAATTTTCCCATGAATCTAAACTTTATATTTTCTCTTCTCTTGACGATCTAAAAAATGAAGTTTACCTAAATTTAAATTAAATCCTGGTAAATGGCTTAAAATTTTCCCATAATTGTTTAAAAAAATTTAATCTCAAAATCTTTCGAAATTATTAAGACGCTACTATTGTTCTAATTCTTAAAATAAGTTTTTTTCAAACATTTCATTTTACTTATCTATATGAAAATTAAAAAAGAAGCCCCAGATGTAAAAAAAAGCATTAAACAAGCATTTTCATTCAAACATAATTTGTACTCTACATTTTCTCAAAAATCGAATGCAAATACACATTTCAGTATATCAGAAACATTTGAAAAATTATCTAATTGAAATAATATAATTGCAAATATAAATTAACTTTTAATTTTAAAATTATTATAGAACCTTTAAGTCGATAATTAAATTATCTTACATCAATTTCATCTAAGTTTTAATCTTTATTTACTTTAATAATCTGAAAACGTTAACTAAATAATAATGAATTGACCATTTTACAAAAGAAAAACCATTAAAATATAATTCTGTTATAAAACATGTAAATAACTTTAACTTTATATATTTTGGTGAATTAGAACTTTTATTTATAAACATTTTATTTAATCTTAAACTTTCAAACTAATTCCAGAAAATGTCACTTTTAGTAGAATCAGTTGATAATGAATTAACCAGTTCACAAAATAAAAAACATAAAACAATTATTTTCATTGAAACGTTCAAAAAATGTTTACATTGTGTGTATATTCTGCTTTAAATTTTGAAACAGCATTTCTATACGTCTAATTTATTGATAACCTTTGTCACTAATTAAAACCAATATGAAGAAAATGTGAAGAAAATTATCAGCTAATAATGAATTAAATGGTCCACAACATAAAAAGCCCCAAATAATTTGTTTCTCTGATTTTAAATTTTATTTGCAAAAATTTTATTTTTTATGACTTAATATTAATATGAGGGAAAGAATGAAAAAAATGTTACATATACTTTTGAAAAAAGAATGCAAATATTAATCTCAGAACACCAGCATAATTCCGAAAAATTACTTAATTGAGATAGAGGTACTATACTTTAAAAATAAATTGATTTATATTATGCAAATCATATTCAATGTTCCAATATATAACCTGCAAGTAAATAATTAATTTATTTGTTACTTACGTTGCTTAAATTTGAGGTAATAAATTGTAATCTTTATTCAATTTAATGTTCTTAAAAAAATATGCAGCTTATATCAATTAGTCATTTTAAAAAATTAGAAGCATTAAACTTTAATTCTCACTAAAACCTGTAAATAATTTTTTGCTAATACATTTTTGAAAATTTAAACTTTCATTTCTAAAATTTTTCTTTATTAATAAACTCGTAAACTAATTCCAGAACATGTGGGTTTGGGTAAAATCAGTTGATAATTAATTAATCATTTCACACCATAAAAAGCATTGCATAAATATTTTCATCAAAACATTCAAATAATGTTTACATTATATTCTCATTGAAATTTGAAACTGCAGTTCTCTACATTTAATTTATTAATATGCTTTCTAACTAAGTTAAAAAAATTAAAATATGTGTATATATAATTTAGAAAATTGAATTTAAATACTCATTTCACAATATGGGAAGCACCATAAACAATTATATAATTGTAATAAAGTATTAAAAAGAAAAAAATTAACTTTTAATATGAAAGTAGTAGCTAATATTTAATTACATAATCTGAGAGGAAATAACATATTTATCTTACTAAATATTAAGCAATTTAAATCCAATCTTTATGTACTTTGATATTTTATTTTTTATTATTAAACTTTCATTTAAATTAAAATATTATTAAACTTAATGATTTCACAATATATCTATTAATTTAATAATCTTGTACATTATTTAACAAAATTAGATTTTAAGAAATTATTACTGTAACATTGAATAAACCAATTTAAAGTTTATTGAAATTATATTTGATTTTAAATTTGTAAATAATTTTAAAATATGAAATATGAATATAATATTATTGTAAACATTATAGACATGTATAAAATAATATTATTAAGCTTTATAATTTGCAAATATATAAACCATGAAAATATTATTATAATTAAAACGTGCAAAAATTTTTTTGTCAATGATTCAATTATGTAAAATTTAGAATTAATATAGATCCAATATTAAATAGTCAATAAATTTTGATTAGATAACGTTAAAATAAAAATACGGTATTATTTAATTTTATTCTACAAATAAAAAGTTTTTAAACATTAAATCATTAACATAATTAAAACATGAATATAATAAGTTTATTGAATTGTAATTTAGTATAATAACTTTATGTTTTAATCAAAATTTCAATTATAAGTTATGCAATAGTATTATTAAACTTAATGATTTCACAATATATCTATTAATTTAATAATCGCTTATATTATTTCAAACAATTAAATTTTAAGACAAACTTTAAATAATTATTCTTGTAACATTGAATAAACCTATTAAAAATGTATTAAAGTTATATTTAATTTTTATTTTGTACATAATTTTAAAGTGTAAAATATTAATATCATATTATTATAGAAAATAAATAGCATGTATAACATGATATTATTAAGCTTTATGATTTGCAAATATAAAACTAAATAAAATATTATTATGACTAAAACTTTCAAAAAAAATTTTAATGACTCGCTTATGTAAAATTTAAAATTAATATAGTTATGTTTTCGGTCTTCTTCCGCAACTCGAAAATTAAATTTATAATTTTTATCTTCAAGCCTGACGTTTTGCTGAATCAAGGCAAATAGATTTGATTAAAAAGAGTTATACAGTTTTGAGGAAATAGATGTGGAAGTTGACAATATCAAAGTTACATTGTGATACTGAGTTTTTGAATGCGGAAAAAAAGGTTTGATTGAACGAAAGTAGCCAATTCCGAGTAAATCATCTAAAAACTTGCAGGCAATAAGTTTTCTACAACGAACCGAAGATTTTTGTTTCTGTGTAATTAATGGACGCTCCCTTAACGTTTAATGCATTCACTATTCCGGGTCTTATCACATTCAATTTTTTATTTCGTCTAAAGTAATTTAATAGGTATAAAAGCTTCTGATTTTTATCGCCTTATTCAAATATTGGCCTAAAAAGATTATAATAATTATTATTTTTTCAACTCGTGATAAATGTAGCTCATCAGCCAGCATATGAGTCGTTTGAATCGTTTGGATCGTTTGGATCACATATGTCCAAAATTACCCCGTTTTCAATATTTAGATATTTTTTGTAAAATTGAATTGACAAGAATTTGCATAAATTATAGATCACGAGTGATTAATTTGAATCATTTTATTCAGTGGATATTTAGTTCAAAAAAATATTATTTGCTCGTAATTTAAAACTTCCAGTGTTTCTAAATCACTGGATGATTCGATAATTCCAATACTTTAAAGATCATTATTAAAAGCACCAAAAGTAATGTTATCTAATTTTTCATAATAGTGTTAGTTTCTCAATTTATTCCTTATCACTACAGGTATAATTTTCTAAGAATAAATAAACAATTTCAAGGAGAAAAACTGAGATTTATTGTGCTTAATCTTGATATATTTTCGCACTCTACTATCTTTATATGTACGTCAAACTGATAGTATAATATTGGCTAGCGGATTTCTGAATAAGGATAGGTTATCCTTGACGAGATTTTAAAGGAATCAGTTTTGTCCGCCTGCGAAGAAAATGAGATACCTTCGCGGTCCTCTTTCCTTCACCTTCATGCTTTTCTTATTCAGTAATATTGGTAAGGATAATGATTCTTATAATTCTTTTATAACACTAGAAATATAGCGGAGAACACCCTAAAATTAGATGATGAACCTATAATAGATTTTATACGACTGGTTCATTATTTACTGCAGAGTTGTTTTCCCTAGATACTCGATCAATATGTAAATCTTTTAGATTAGATATCAAATAGAGTTTTGTATACCACCATATTTTTCATGAAATGTGGTGTTTGCTCGACGATATTTTATGTAAAATTCATTTTACGAGCATTCCCATAAATGACTTATCACGAATGCCTCTCTGAAGTTATATTATTCACTACATTTTGAGTATTTTAAAATAAATTCTGAACATTGTGAATCCGTAAATCTCTTGCCTTTCGACAGAAATATCATCAGGTAGGCCAGCAAGAATAAAACTGACAAAGGCAACGAAAATGGGACTTACAGGCGACGGCCGCCTTAGAAGTTATACTACCGATGAAGATAATGAGAACGCACTTTTGATTAGGCCGCCAAAGAAAGCCAAAATTATAAAACCAGTGAAGACTAATCCCCAAGAAACTTTAGACGCATACCAATTGTTTCGTCGAAATTATAGGCAAAATCCTCCTGAATATTTACCAGGGCGTAAAACTTCCGAATTGTATCATCAAACTGATGGCCAACATTCTCATCCTCCACCACAAAAAATGCATGCGACTCCTGAAAATACGCCTAGTTTTCAGCAAAACGATGCAATTTTTCCTAGTAATAAACCTAAAATAATAGTCCATCCAACTCGCATAGTTAAGCCTTCGTTTCAAGACAATGATGCCAGTTTTCACGCGAATTGCCCTCAAAATAGTCCCCAATCTTCAGTTGGGCAAGAATCTTACTACTTGTATCAGAAATCTAATAGCCGACATTCTCATTCTCCATCAGAAACATTGCCTAGGATTCCTGCATCAAATTTCTACGAGAATCATATACGCACTAATCCATTAGCTTCTGCAGCAGATAAAACCTACGATTTGTATCAACAATCTCCACATCTTCCATATTATTGGGGTGATTCTGGAGCTTCTGGGTCCGGCAATTTAAGCTAATAATTCCATTAAAATAAGACAATTGTAATGAAAACCAATATACAATTATTGTACGTATTGCCTTCTAATACAAACATGTATGTATTTGATCAAATTATGTTTTAAAAGTAATGTTTTTTGAAATACAGACAGTATGTACTGAAAATATTCTATTTTTGCTGTTTTTGCCATCAATAACTCACAGAAAAACGTTGATCCTAAAAATGATGCCGATTCGTAGGTAGTTTTAAGTGATGACAAAAATGCGATACAAAAAAAATGTACAATGAATAATTTAATTGTTTAAATAGAGTTGCAACAAAATTGACACCAAATATTTTTAATATGTCTTCATCATAATTGAACTTATAATATATCTTATGTTAACATAAGATCTATCTTTGCTTTTATGAAATTTCGTAATATCTTGAAAATGAATAAAGTAAATATTAATAAATACATTTTTCTGGAACAAACGGTATCTGTAACATTCGACTTATTTAATCTTAAAATTTCTTGTTTAAAGACATTTTTTCTGCTGTTCTGTTAGTCTTCGGAAAACAACGAAATTTCCAATTTTGTAAAAGCTTCATAAAAAAACTTCCAATATTTTCAATACTTTCAAACGTATACATTTGTAAACAGTGTATCATATTTCCTTTGAAATTAGAACCATATTATTTCGATTGACACAAGTGAACAAATATCTGACATGCTGTACAAATACAAATCTCCGTTTAGAATTAGATTTCCAAATTCCAGTACTATAAAATTACTTGAGAGGAAAAAACTGCATAATCAGAAATTAGATTATTTCTATATTTTAGTCCTTTCAGCATTTTGAACTTTTTTTACATTCTCATCCCAATGAGAAGGTATTGGTTTTATTTAAAATTTCACTTTGTCGGTTTTCATCAAATCGTGGGCATGAAAACTTTCGAAAGATTGATGAGATTGGATTCTGTTTTGGCACACTTTTTAAGGCCTAAAGAACGAGTTCGTGAACCACCTATTTTGGATGAAAATTCAAAAAGTGAGCGCATTTTCAAAATGTTTCAGAATATTTTTTTTCAAGATTTAAAAATTCTATGTGCGGCTAATTATAGTACTCGGAAACCCGAACAATTTATCCTCATGACTTTTTCGATAAAAAGAACATTTTCAGAGTTATATAGCATTTTCAAAATCCAAAATACCAAACTAAAATGAAAATTTTAAGCCAAACGACGCAAGATATAAAAAAAGGCAAGAGAAGAAAAACTTTGATTTTTGAAAGCACTACAAGAATATCATAAAAACTTTTTGAAGTTTGTCGAAAAGTTGAAAATCCAAATTTTGATTGTACAAAAAAACTCGAAAATTCCTTTTTACGGTCAAACTACGCAAGATACGAAAAAACTGACTTAACTAAAATTCCGTGCCCTGAAAAGATCTACATAAATGTCATGAATCACTTTGTGATAGAACGCGTATTTTTTGTTTTTAGTCGTAAAAAACAACATTAAAAATAAAAAATTTAAGTTTTAGACTACCGACACAAGCTATGAAAAAAACGAATACATAAAAGTTGCTCTTCCAAAAAAATAGCTAAAACTCATTTAAATTTGTCATCAATAATTTTTGATTGGACACGTAGTTTTTGTTTTAATCGTAAAAAATAAGGTTAAAATTTAAATAAAATTTAAAATAACGACACAATAGACAAACAAAATCAAAAGACAAAAGTTCTTTAACCAAAAAATATCTACAGGTTTGTTATAAACTCTGGTTATAAAGAAATATGAAAAGTAAAAATAAAAAACTGTTGGGAAAAAGGACACAAGATACAATAACATTTTATTTAATAACATTTTTCGCCTAAATTATAACTATATTGAATATAAAAAATATATAATTGATGAAAAAACGACACAAGTTGCAATGAAATGTTTAATAATTATTTTAATTTTAAAATAATTTGCATTTTTTTAATGTAAAAAAATACAATGAAGATACATTTGTTCCAATACTAATGCATATTATGAATGGTAATAATATAAATTTATTTAAATGATATACATTTTTCAGGGTAGCTAAAAATTAAATTCAATGCAGAATAAGAAACCAATATTGAATTTATCATTAAAAATAAGATTTGTACTTTATTTTGCAACATCTGAATGAGCAGCCCCAGACCTAAGTACAAAAATTAATATAATATACATTTGATATAATAGAGTTAAACATATTGTTGAAAAGTTCGCGTTTTCGACGTAATCAAGTGCGAAGCATGATATATGTGATGAGAATGTATTTTTTAAAGCCGAAGGAAGTTTAAAAAAAGAGAATTCGCAACCACCAAATAACAGTTGTCGATGCTTTGACTTTTCATTTAAAAGGCTTATGCGCAAATGTGGGGCAAACCAATGGGAAATTGACTACTGGCGCAGTACTGCTCCAGCACTGACAGCGTCGGCGCAATACTGACCGCCAGTACTGGCGCAGTCCTGGAAGGAACTTGGGATGATAACTATGTTCGGTACTGGCTTTCAGTATTGCACCAGTGCTGGCGAGCAGTAATGGCGCAGTACTAGACATGAAAATTAGACAGAGTTAAGTCAGCGCTCGTTAAAATTTATAATAAGAAGAGGCCTGCATAAGATGTTTGAACTATAATATCGCTTAAAGGATAGATTAGCTTTATTTTGCGTATCAATTTCTATACACTTATTACGAATCCAACAAAAACGACCGTGGCTGATCGTTAACGAAAACTCAACTCAAATACGATTGAACATTTTTAATCATATCTCGGAAACCACTGAAGATTTTTTTACGTTTTTTCGGCTCACATTAAAGATAATATTTCTGGTTTTTTGGTTCCAAGTCAGCAGTAATTTTTAATAGTGCTCGCGCCAATCGTGTTGACAATTTCAGACGGTAGTATATATATATATATATATATATATACTTTTTGATCTATGATTTTTGCCAGTATCGGTACAGTAATTGAATTGCAATTTCCCCGTACTGCTCCAGTACTCGTTAGCCAAGCCTTGGCTAGACGTTGGCATGGCCAATTCACCCAGTACTGCGCCAGCACTGGTAGCCAAGATTTGGTTGGCCGTTGGCAAGACCACTGATTCAGTACTGCGCCAGATGTAAGTTATGGCTTAATACAGGCATTTCCCATTGAGAAATACAAAGGCCGAGTGCGTAGCGCGAGGTGAATTGCTCATCAAGTGCAAAGCGGGAGACAAATAGATTATCAAGCCCAAAGTGCGAGAACCAACATCCGCGCGCCCAGCGCGTTTTGATGCTCTTATTTTTGAAGAATTTGAAAAAGAGCTAAACATCTTTTTTCTAAATGGGTATAATAATGATTATTTTAAAACCACGTCATTTATAAAATTCTATTCAATTTATAAATTTGCATTCGCTAATGACATCTGCAGTCGATTCGATTTTCAGATATTTTCCTTTTTTTTTGCATAATATTTTACCTGGAACTACCTTAGAATAAAAAAATAAAGACACAAAATCTGTATCCTAAAAATTATATCAACTATCGATTATTGTAGGTACGTTCTTTTAATGCGTGATATATTATTTATTATTTAATTTCAATTATATTTTATTAGCCGATAAGAAAATCCTATTTTGAGGTAGGCTCCTAACATGAAATACCAGAATTTCTGCTTTCTGCTACTAATTGTAAAATAAGAGGCGAAATTCTATTGGTTCTGTCATAACTTCTGGCCCTTAGGGGAAAACCAATTTATTGTAAAAGGCAGTTTTGAATTGTGCCTCTAACGGTTATGAGCGAAAATTTTGGAAATCGGATCTTTTCGACTTCTCGACAGGTGTGTTTTTAGTCTTTATTTATTATGTACTAAATAAATATTTTGCAATACGGTATTTTTGGAAAAATAAGGAATGATGGAATGAATAAATACAGTTACATCTTTTCTCGATTTTTCAAAAAGCCCTTTTCACATATTTCACGCTCTGGAAAATAAGAATTTAATTAAATTTTCTGTTTGGGTACCTTATGGTATACTAATTTCTCTTTTACATGAACTACTTAAACTTTGAAATTCTGTCCTCAGAATTCTTGCTATCACACCAAACATAAATTAATGAACTAATGCAAACAAATTGTTGAGTTCAAACAATCAATATTAATTTTTTATTTTATGAATAAAGTTTGAGTTTTGATTTTGTATTCTTTAAATAATTATGTTTTGAGGTATTTTTTCTTGTAAGACTGTAGAAAGTGTGTGCCTATTTCTGACGAGATCGAAGCGATACAAAGCCTCAAGCTTGCGAAGTTGTGACTCATTTCTCTAACGAGGTTGTGTCGCTGTTAATGACTCCAGTGAATTTCATAACTGAATCTGTGAATATTTTACATTTTTATGCTTGGTGGATCTCCAACACATACGCATAAAACAGAAAAAAGTTTAATTTTGAACAAAGATACGGCGTCAAAATGTACTTACTGAAACTAAATTGAACCATAATTAGTTCACATTGAGCAATACGGATATTGAAAGAAATTAAATGGTTTTTCAGTTTTTACATTGATCAAGAGAGCGAACATAATTGAAATTCATAATAAGTTTCTAAGAAAATGACCTGAAGCAAAATTGAATCCCTAGCTTTTTCTGCCTAGTGTGAATTTGAACAGTTCGTGATTTTTCCATAATAATCATTGTTTGCGAAAAATTTTATGAATTTTTACTTTCTAAAAAACATATATCTGCCTCAAAAAAGTATAAAAATTTCAAAAATAGAATTGAAACTAAGTGTGTGAATGAAAAGTGAACATAATGAATTAAATTGCAAAATTGTAATTATGCCTTTTTGATTACTCTACCTTGTATTAATAAAAAATGACAAACTATGATTTACTCAACCTAGGGCTCGGATCGTGTGACTTTTTTGGAAAAAGGGACTAATCGATTTTTTTCCGTTTTTTTTCAGAAGTTTTCTCTACTTAGTTTCGATTTTAATCACGATGCAACTTTTGAAATTGACATTCAGATCTAGAAAAAATGCTATCATTGTAATGACGAACATTAAAAATTGAATAAATTCTGATTCAAGCTTTATTTTTATATATTTATTTTAATAGCTTTTGAAATTGAACAACTTCTAATTTCGTGAATCCATATTCAACGTTTTAATTTTTTTTCAAATTGCAAACCTTAACTGTTGGACATTTTTAAGTAGAGAATTTTTAAAATCAAATAATTTCAAATTCAATTACGGTCCTGACACTCTTTCCCACATTCTTCTTTTTTCCCTTTTTAAACACTATTTTTGGATAAAAGTTATTTCTTTTTGATTAAAACTTATTTTAAAATTCGACCGTCTGGTTGAAATTTTTTTTTGTTTTGTTCGGAAGTCATCTTTCTTGGTCAACAAGCCAAATCTTTGATTAACATTTAAGGTTAAAGAATTTATTCGCCTATTGTTTTGAAAAATTCCCATGTTTGAAAACATTCTGGCCTGTGAATTCTGAATAAATTAAAAAGTTCAAAATTAATATAAATTATAAACCTCTCTCATTTGCACATAAATAATCCAAGTTGATAATTTTAACAGTTCAGAAAGATATTTATGTAAACTTTGTGAAGTCCCATGGGACTCTCTTCGTAATTTCAGCCAAATAGTGCAGCTTTTTTCAACCTTCTAGTTCATCAGGACTCTGTTAATTTGTTGTGATTATCATTGAAAATTTTGAATGCGACCAGGCTGCCTCAAATAAACTCCACATACCACTTGAGACGCTCTTCCTCTATAATCTCTATATTTCCCGACTTCTCACCATTTTTTCTCACCCTTTTCAAATTAATTTCGTCCTTTTTTTACTCACAAATACGATGCTACTCTTTGAAAGACCAGCAACACAAAAACTTCATAAAAGATGGAATTTTCATTAATCCTTACTTGAAATATATCTAAATTAATATGAAAAATTAGAAATATTTAAATGTCCCTATATTCAAAAAATAAATATAATTGTGTTTCTTTTTTGTTTCAGGTAAGTGGCTTCCTTTAATCTTCATTTTGACATGTCAAGGTCTTAATCATTATTATTGGTGAGTACCTAAGATTTACACATATTTTCTCGAAGATGCCTGAAATGACTTAGGTAGTAAATTTTAGAAGCAAATGCGCTTTTGCAATGATGCGCGAAACTCGAAATAGACCATTGATAAAATAAATAAAATTGCGGCGGAAGTGGTAGATAAAATGAACTTCCGACCAACTGCAAACCGACGAAATTACGATAACTCTCTTGAGCCAATTATCTGACGAAAAAGCAGGATATCTTTTCGTGAAATATTCCCAATCTTAAATTCATTTTATTAGTTGTAAGAAAAAAATCTATTTATATTTCAACAAGTACCTTTGTTTTAGAGATTGTTTGCTTCATATGATACATTAGGGAACACTTATATTTGCTTTTTGTTACTGCTTCTGAAGCAGCCTCTTAAAACAGGAAACTTTGCTTGACATTTCTCGAAACGACACTAAAAAGTCATTAACTTGAATCTCGGAATCATAAAATGCCTCTTTGCCGTGTGATCTTTTTTAAAGGTTTATTTTCTTTTGATGTTCATTTTCTATGCTAGACCTACCCACTGAGTATACTTCTATAAAAAATCCGAAAATCTAAATTTGCTTTTACAGACGAACTGCCCTTTTTATAAATATTGAGCATTTTAGATTCCTGTGATCCATTAATAGCTTCTATAAAATATTGCATTAATTTAAACATTGAGATAACGAATCCTATCATATCAGTTTCAAATCATTTATTAATCATGCATTTATTTATTTAACAATTAACAATTATTATAAACGTAATGGTGATATTAAAAGTTGGTTTAAAAATTGAAAAGCAATTTTAAATTGCACAAATATTCGACAAATAACGTTAGGAAAGAAAATTGATCCTTGATTTTGTCACAGTGTGTACTGGAATTCATCTGCTTTTTTGAACTACTAATCTCATTTTTGCAAATACAACGGCTGTTCTGTTTCATCGTGTTGCCTGCCCTTAAATTAGGGTTTTTTTATATACTGAACATTTTTCTCTTAAAAATAATAAACTCGTCTACTTGTTTGTGATAAAAAATCTTTTTCGCTTAATGAAATGCTTGCTGAAGAGTCGTTGCGAGTCGCGCTAATGAATTCAATTTTATGCCGTCTAAAAATATTATGAGTAAATTTATACGAAGTTGTTGGATCGATAGAAGTGCGCCCAATAATTTAAAAGAGAAATTGTGTTCGCACTTTAGCCTGATCGACGCAATATTATGCCTCTTGCTTGGTCCTTTCAGCCGTTAATTGCTCGCGCACGCTTTAACAAATGCTGCTGTGTGCAAACCCCATATGGCAATTGGTTCTGACTTTTCAAAAACTGTATCAATACGAGACTATAAAGTGAAACTCAAATATAAATAATTAATAAATAAAAAGCTTTTAAAATTGCCATTTTGTTTTTGCAATTTGGAATGTCTGATTTTCTGAAGTTGAAAAATATTCAGTTTTAAAGGGTTGAAGCTTTTAAATACTAATCCTCTCAATTTTATGAATAATTATCTAATAATAATTACATTACAAAGCAGTTTAGAATTAGAACTTTAAGCTGAGGGAGTTTTCCCATTTTTTTAAGGATTTATCATTTTCACAATAATTTCAAATAGAAAGGTACCACAGCGTGGCTCAGGCAGTAAATGACTGAAGTTTTATTCGATGATAATACTTTCCGGCTAAAAATAAAGCTTGACTCTTTTTTTCCGGTACAAAATGATACCTTAGGATTTAGTGTAGATTGCATAGCTTTTCTTTTAAAATATGGTTTACTTGTAATTTTGTTAATTTTTTATATTTAAAATAATTTGTATGGCTTTTTTTTACAAATAGATTCACTAGATTTTAAAACCTCCAACTTTAGATTTTTTTAGTTTTGCTAAATTCTCGAAATCCTCAAAAGTTTCAAGACATTTTTAGTGTTAAATTGTAAAGAGAAAAAATGGGTTCGTTGGTCGTTTTTAGTAGATAAATAATTGTTTTGGTTGGAAATTCATCTTTTTGTTTGAAACGAGGTTTGAAAATTCAATTATACTTGTTTTAAAGTGGAACCGCTTTGCTGAAAGTTCATTTTATTGGTTGAAGATTCATAATATCAGTTGAAAATTCAAGTCACTGATGGAAAATGGACTATTTCGTTAAATTTTCGTTTCGTATTGAATTCAATATGATACCTACAATAATATTATTGAAAATAAATGATCCCCCTATTTTGAGAGCATTTTTGGCTGTGCAGTCTATTAAAATAATTCCCTGGCTAACCTTTTCGCTGAAATTGTATTCTATCTCAAGAGAGTCCTTTTCATGCAAGCACGTGCGCCATTGACATGCAAAAGTGTAATACGCACACGAGTGTAAAGTTTACATTGCATGTAAGTGTGGTGAATGCAGACATGCTAATTTTATTCAGCACAAATACATTGCATAGCAGTATATTCTCGCGGATTCGCGGAATTCTACCCAGGTGTTCCGAGTAAATGAGAGAGAAGATCTGTTTAATCAACAGATCGCGTTTTCATAGATAGGTAAGTGCACTTAGACAGTAGTTGATGCTGATCAACAGTGCCGCAGTTCAAGCGGTTAACTTTGTGTGATAGCGTTCATTAAAATGAATTGATTTGTACACCACACAGTATTCGCGTCAACAATTTTAGCACAATAGACTTCATTCTGTACTTTCAAGCTGTTGCTGTTTATTTTAAATTTGAGTATTTCATTAAATCCTTTCAGAGAATTAATGCATGGCTTTAAATTATTAATAAACATTTAGGAATTTGCAGGATCTTATTACGATTTTTTGTTTACAATGTTTTTTATACATCTCTCGTTAATTACTTATACATAATTTAATTAAAAAGTACCTATACGGTCATTGGTGTGTGGTAAGGGTCCATGCATAAATTACATAATATTTATTTGAGATACAAGTGCGCAAAATAGGTGATTGCCGGCGAGTATGAAACTTGCAGCATGAGTCCGAGTCTCGAAGCAGTAGTTGGAGGTAAGCGAAACCTTAATCAAATTAGCAAGAAAGTTGTGTTTTTTACAAAAAGTAATTTTGGTCAAGAAAAAAAGTCAATAAAATTGTTGAATTTTCAACAAAAAAGATTAATTTTAAACTAAAAAAATGACTTTTCGACGATATTGTTGAATTTTAAACAAAGTCATAAATTAATTTTGAACCAAATAATCAAGTTTTACCAAAAAAGTTGATTGGATAAAACCGAAAACCTAATAGTAGACTTTTCCACTGGAAAGAATGCACTTTAATCAAAAAAAAGTTGGGATTCTACACGCTTTTTAATTTTTTATTTCATTACGTTTCCACGATTGTTTAATTAACAGAAATTATCTTTCTAAGAATGGCCCTCTTCGAGGAAGAAGGTGTAGATCTAGACTACAGACAGTGAGGGTACGTGGGTTAGCTTTCGCAGGTCTGTTAAGCTGGCAGGACCTCATTGCAAAAATTGACAAAAAACCCCAAGGTAATTTAGGGCTCATTTGGAGCTAATTTAATACCCTATTGCCAAATTTATTGCTCCATAATTTTGAGAATCAACCTGTGTCTTGAGGGGTCCTGAATGCAATACTGACCATTACCTTCTGATCTCAAAAATTAACTTAGGTCGGGGTTGGAGAAAAAAGACACCCAAGAAAGCAAAACAA
>NC_046660.1:83919165-83925755 GCF_010883055.1 Belonocnema kinseyi
ATCTCTATCCCATCCACACACTACTCCTTTCCCCTGCCGAGTGAGTCACGCCTACCCCGAAAGGGAAATGGCTTAATGGTGTAATAATAATAATAAAAAACCTGTGGTCATGCTAGCTTAACGTTAAGCTAGCAGGTCAACACATATAAAAAAAATGACTTAGGCAATATTTCTTTGCGCAATAATTCAAGGCTTATTTAAAGCTCATTTAATGCCCTATTCCCAAATTTGATGCTCCACATTAAGCAAAAAATATGTGGGCTTCTAGTTAGCAGAACATGTTAAAAAAAATACAAAGCATGCACGGAAAAAAAATTCTTGAGGCGAACGAGTGAATCAAGAATATATTAAACTCAAAGAAAGTGTACGCTTGCATTAGGTAAAACGTTTAGTTAGAAGAGTTAAACATTTAGTTACTTTGTGTAAATTGTTCTCGTAAATCAGTAATTTGGACAAAATTGCTAAGTTCGAAAGTTTTTTATTTTCGACAGATTATGTATAATTGTATTATCTTCAGATTAGAAAAAAATTTACTTGTTATAGAAATGTATTAACTTACAGTAGCCAATCTTTCGTCTGGTATCGCGAAAAGGAATTTCCCTGAAATCCGTGTAATGCATTTGGAGGTCAAGTTTGTTGTTTTTATCGCATTTCTTGATATTTCAATATAGTTGTCGCCTACAATCGAAACAAATGTAAATTATTATTACTGCATCATAAACTCTATTTAAAATTAACATTCGCGCACATTTTAAGTGGTAAAAAGCGTTTAATTGTCCTAAGTAAATCTCAACTGTCATTGCTCCCGATTAGACCGTCGCCATTTTATTTCGCTGCTCCCATAATGCACCGGCGCTCTTCCGATAATTGCTTCAGACACCTATTCTTAATATTCCTATTATAGCTATACTTATTCTCTGTTTGACTATACGATATCCCTGGTATATGGAAAATGGTCAAGGATATTCATTTTCGCTGATCCAGGGATCTTTCTAAGTTCCTTCGTTCGTTTTCAGCTAAATGTTTAGCTATAATAAGGAATAATATCCCTGTCACAGCTCAATTTTTTTTACCGTGTGGAATTCGGGATTAGGGCATTTAATGAGTCCTAAATTACAGTGCAAACAAATATTGACACAGGCTGTTTTCTGTACGGTCCTGCCAGCTTAACGTTAAGTTATCAGGAACACAGGTTTTTTTTCAATTCGAAGCATCAAATTTGGCAATAGGGAATTAAATGAGACCGAAATGAGCCATTAATTATCGCGCAAAGAAATATTGTCTAAGTCGTTTTTTATACGTGTTTTCCTGCTAGCTTAATGTTAAGCTAGCAGAACCATAGGTTTTTATTTTTAATGCGGAGCATCAAATTTGATAATAGGGCATTAAATGAGCCCTAAATGAGCCCTAAATTCCCTATAGGTTGAACAAACTGAATACAAGCATGAAGAATATAAGCCTCAAAAAGCAGTGCGCAAAATTGTTAATGATAAGAGAATACAACAAGTTGGCATATATATACAGGGTGGACACGCTGGGGCTTACCATAAAGTATGCAACCCCGCATACGTCCAAAAGAATAGCATTTGCATGTAAGATGGGTTGCATACTTTCTGGTAAGCCCCAGCGTGTCCACCCTGT
This sequence comes from Belonocnema kinseyi, assembly GCF_010883055.1. Lineage (NCBI taxonomy): Eukaryota > Metazoa > Arthropoda > Insecta > Hymenoptera > Cynipidae > Belonocnema > Belonocnema kinseyi. The sequence continues at coordinate 83,920,807 of NC_046660.1, forward strand.
ATATCTTGGCAGACTATTCACTACTGACGAGAAGATAGATTAGGCAGTTTAGATAGGCGTATAAACGAGGGTAAGAAGATTCTTGGTAGAACAGAGTCCATTATCAGAAGTAAAAATACAGTGATACTCTTCTATAGCGCCTATTTTGGGGCTGACGGTGGGTGAGCATATCATAAAAGGAGAGCTTTGTCTTGAATAATCGATTCAGATACTAGGTCGCTTACTTGATTAAAAACTTCAAAGACAGCAATATCCACAAAAAAGACACTTTTCAACAAAACACTGAACGTCAACACTTCAAGTGTCTGAACTTGATCGGACCTCTCTTCCCCCCTCTCTTCTCCCCCTCTCTCTCTGTCTATCAAATAATTCTTATTTTTCTTTGTCGATTTGTAGAGCCTACTGTTTTCTACGACAACGCCACCAATTTGGAACAATTCCGAAGAAATTTGGATTTCAATTAAATATTAATAAGAAATTTTATAGTAAATAATTAATTTTAAACCGTAGTTTATCCTACATTTAATCTTGAATTAAATTGAATTGATATGCACTGCTATTTTTCATGAACATTGCTCCAATAACTTTTAGATATATATTCGCAGGTCAAATGGCGCTGTTGTCAATGACAAGCTTATTTCATCATGGAACGAAATAATCCGATCAGTCCCATCGGCTTATTTATTGGCAAATCCGTTTATTTGGTAGTAGGAACAATAGAATAAATCTGAAATCTTTTTAACAAATAATATGGTTTAATTAACTCCAAAAATATTGCTTTGTTCAAAAGTCATAAGCTAATTAAATTTGTCGGTACCCCAAACCAAGTGTGGGTAAAGATTGAAATATTAAGTATGTTTTCGAAAATAGTAATGGTTTTTCATTACTTTTTGTATTCAATGATTGTCTGAATTAATATGTTTTATGAAGATATACGTTTGAAAGTTTCTATCCCTCAATAGTGAAAGTTTTTAAAAAGCTTGTACTTATTTTTAAAATTGGATGGTCTTCAATTTTTTATTCTTTTCAAGACTAGTTACATAAGTTTTTCAAAGATTGATCTTAGTTATTGTAGAAAGTGAGGAATCTTCTTGCAATAATATAAACAGTGTTGATCCTTGAACTTAACATTTAAAATGTCAACATTCATATTTTATTTTATTTCTTCACTACAGATTAATTGAAGAGATAATAAGGATTTAAAGCCGCATTTAATGAAATAAAATGCACTCATTATTATAGATTCATAATTTTTTCTGTTTAAAAACGGGCTTGAGTTTTTATAGTTCGCTGGACAAAGCTATTTTGTAATAAAAAGCAGGAGTGAATAAGAACTATATTTTTGCTCTGATGAAAAATAATAAACATGATGCAATTGACGTCGTCGCTGGTATCAATTATTCTGCGTTTTATGACCTCATCATGACGTTTCTTCTCTTCCGGTGAAGCCTCGCCCTCTCAGGGGAAGTTGCTCATACTACCAATTTTAACATGTGCTAATGAATGCATGTATACATATTTTTATCTATATACATATTTATTTCATATATTCTCTAACTGAAATTTGTATGGTCATGTTTGAAAGAATTAAAGATTAGAGACTGACTCTAAAAATAATTAAAAACATTTCCAAGTTTCAAACTTATAAATAAAATTTCAACATTAAAGGTTCTCCGAATTTGGAATAAATGGTATTGAGATTCGAACTTGTAACACAATGGCTTAAATAATTGTAATAAAGAATATAAACCAAGAAAATTATCATCTGAGCTACATTTCCTCCCTTTGATCTCAAAATTTTAAATTAAAATATCTGTTAATGGAATGCTTAAAATTAGAGCTGTGAACAATTATCTTCATATCACATGTGAATGGAAAGGCAATGAGAGTTTAATAAACTATTTGGGAAACATCTCAAATGGAATAACCTTATAAAAACAGATGAATATATTCGAAAATTTGTTATTCTCAAGTTCTAAATAATTTCACACTAGCTTCTGTTCCATTTTTGAAAGGAAATCTTAAAAAGTAAACAATCTCTATATAGAAAACGTTGAAAATTTATGAACTGCCAACCGTTACGGAATTTTCCGTAAGTCTACCCTTCTCCAGCTTCTTTTGTATCAAATTGAATGATTCCAAATTCGCACTTTTTTAGTTCAAGAAAAGCAATAACGATTTTTCTTTAATAATAATAAAGTATGTGGATCAAAGAAATTATATTATTCTCGGTATTGTGTGAAAGATACCATTATAAGACAAGCATGTAAGTTGACAATAAGATTAACGATTACGTGAATGTTGTCATTCTCATATTATCAAACATACAACTCATAGTCGATAAAGTGTAAACTATGTCGGAATCATGACTCGCGAAGCGAATGCGAGTATTCCATTTCGATTTTACATTATTAGGATTGATAGAATTTATCGAAAAAAATGGATTAAAATTTTAATGTCTGTTTTATAAGTTTTTGATAATTAATTGAGTATCTTGAATACATTTTGTATTGGGGTGCAACAAATCTTGAAAGGGGCAGCAGATTTGAATTGTAACAAAATCGAAACACTCCCCTGTTCTGAAACATCCTGCCTAAACCAAACCCCAAACGGATGTTGATTTTAAACAAAAAATTTAATTAATTAAATTTAATTAATTAAATTAATTAATAATTAATTAATTAATAATTAATTAATTAATTAAAATAATAAATAATAATTAATTAAAATAATTAATTAAAATAATTAATTAATTAAATTAATTAATTAAATAAATTAAATTTAAAAAATGTATGGAAAATCAATCTCAGGGCATGATTACAAATTAAAACAATTCACTGGAAATTAGTGGAATGGTTGATTCATTTCAACCAAAAAAGAACGAGTCTAACCTATACGGATCTGGAATGAATTAATACTTAAGAAATGAAACAATTAAATCAACAGAGGTATTATTACTTATCAAAATATTTGACCAATCTATTATGCAGTTTTCTCAAGCATGAAAAATTTTTAATAGCACAATCACTTCTTTGAATTTAACGGCCTTATCACATTAATTAAGAAATTCCGTCTAATCTCGTGTATTCTTGAATGATTAATGAAAAGCGGCTTGTCAATTTCATGGTAGAAATGAGTTGTCATATTGCATGTATGTTTTTCAAATTATCATCATCGACCAAAAAATGTAGAGAAAAATCAATTTTTACTCTTTATTGTATTTGAAACTTTAAATAAATATGTTAATCATTCGGTTATTAATTTCGATTATTAAATACGATTTACAGTAAAAAAAGGCTTTTATCTAATCTTGTTAAGAAAACTACTCAAGCACCTTTATATTGAATTCTCAGTTCACGTATAGTCGTATACTTATGCTACGTGTGAATTCTTTGAGAAAGCGAGGAGAATAATAAAGAGAATAAAATCTAGTTTAACCCGTTCTGCGATCCCCTGTTGTTCCTTCGACCCAGGATTTTCTAGACAATTCTTTTTCTCCACCTCTTCTGTGGAATACGTTTCATAGAATAATACATACCTCTTGCAAGTGCGATGGTAGCCTAGGTTATAAAATTTATAACTCATAATTTCATGTACAGATTGTAAGCAATTTTTCACAGATTTATTTGCACTATAAATAATTTCATTTAAATTACAAAATTCTATTTAAAATCCATTTAAATATTATGTAGTAAGAAATACGATTTTTCAACCAAATAATTAAATCTTCAACAAACAAATTAATTTTAGACCAAACAGTTGCATTTACAACCAAACAATTAAACTTTCAAGAAAAAGAATATAATTTTTAACCAAATATTTTTGATAATTTTGAATTTTGACTTTTCAACAAAATAATTAAATTTTCAAGAAAAGAGTTGAATTCATAATCACACACATGAATTTTCGGTCTACAAAGATGAATTTTCAACCAAATGATCGAATTCGTAAACAAAAAATATACTAAACTTCAAGCAAAAGTATGGAAAAATGTGAATTTTCTATCCAAAAATACAAACTTTCAATAAAATGAATAAGTTTTTAATAAAATAGTTGAATTTTTATCTAAAATTTTTAATTTTCAACAACAAAAGATTTATTTTTAACAAAGTCGTTCAGCTTTAAACCAAATAGTAGAACTTTCCATAAAAAATATCAGTTTTAAATGAAAAATATATTCAACCAAAACAGATTAATTGTCAATCAAGTAGTCACATTTTGAACAAAAAAGAACGAATTTGTACCAAAAGAAATGAATTTTCGTACCATCAAGATTAAGTTTCAACGAAGAAAGATTCTTTAGTTAAGGGCATGTGATACTTCGCCGTGTGATCAATCGAGTACAGTTCCCCCGGCTTTTTTCCCACGAAAATGAAAATTTTTAAAAACTGAATTCGGAGATGCTATAAAATATCATAACGGATGTGACCAGGTTTTTCTAGGGATAATAACAAAAAAAATTTATTGTGCTAAATAAAAATTTTATGCATTATTTTGAGGTCTCTGCCTTTCCAATAATTTGGAAATTATTTATGAAAGAAACTTTTTTAATTGCCTGCAAACAAGGTTAGCTCCGGGAGATTAGTTACTATGTTTATTTGTAAGTCCAAAGTTTTCGGCCAAAAATATTGTGTAGTTTGGAAGTAACGCTTGGGAGAATTGTAACACACATAACCTCGAAATATGCACACGTTGTTAGCAAAATCAAAATTTTTATGAAAAAAAAACACAAAAAAAGTGTGCGGGGACGTCCGTTAGCATGTTAGCTATCATTCCTGAGATTTTGAAGACAAAATATTTCTTATCCTAGGAAAATAGCCGGGGGTATTTAACATTGAAAAAATCGATACGGAGTCGTTGGAAATGTTTTATTGAAAAACTATGCGCTTTTCGGAAAATTTGTCAAGAATAAAAAGTTCTTGTAATCAGCCGAGGAATACGCCTGAATT
>NC_046660.1:83925855-83947137 GCF_010883055.1 Belonocnema kinseyi
CATTCCGATTCGGAGTTTGTTGCAATTTTTGAGGCTTTACGCTTTGGCATTTTTTTTTGCTGGGTGTACTCGAAAATTCCCAGGATGACAATGCGGAGAAGGAGTGGTTTGATGTTAGAGTGCAATAAAGGTTACGGTTTCGTTGGAAATTTTTATTGAAAAACTATGCGCTTTTCGGAAAATTTGTCAAGAATAAAAAGTTCTTGTAATCAGCCGAGGAATACGCCTGAATTTTTTCGGAGCGTTTTGAGCAAAAATTTGAATTTTGCAAAAATTGTTCATATGCAAAATCCAAAATTTTGCTCAAAACGCTTCGAAAAAATGCAGGCGTATTCCTCGGCTGATTACAAGAACTTTTTATTCCTGATGATTTTTCCGAAAAGCGCATCGTTTATTGTAAAAAAATTCATAAATGTTTTCACAAAAATTTTGCCATTAAGACGCCATTTTGAAAATACTAAAACGCAAAATCGATCTTTGAACCATGGGTTTTCAAAGTTTAGACATTTATTCTACCGGTTAGTGAGATTCCAGGTTAATTACAGACTCGAAAAGCTTTGGAAAATGGTTCACAACAAAAAATGGGCACGAAAAATCACGTTTCTTTTTGTTTAAACTGCATTTTGGGATAATAAATATATTTTTTGAGGAATTTCATTGGCACCGCCGGAAAGAGGAGATCTTAAGCAATAAAAATATATGTGTCTCAATTTTTCCTAGTGTCGAATAGTCTTAGTTATTGGCCGTTGAAAAGCAGTGTACCGGTAGTGGCGTTTTGGCCGTTTAAGGGTTAAAGAGTTTCACTGTATTTGGTAAAAATTTCATACGTTTTGTTGAAAATTCGTCTTTAATGGTAGATAATAACTGTTTTTACCTGCTAGTTCATCTCTTTGGTTACAAATATAACTACTTTGTTAAATATTCTTGAGTTTTTGATTGAAAATTAATGTTTTAAATTGCAAATTGTAGTATTTCTTGTTTGGTTAAAAAATGATCTTTGTCTGTTGCAAATTCAACTATTTTGTTACAAATTCTTGTATTTTGTTGCAAACTAGTCCTTTGAAAATTTAGCTGCTTGGTTGAAAGTCGAACTACTTAGTTAACAATTCTTTATTTATGTTGAAAACTCATCTTTATGGTTGGAAATTTAACTATTCTGTTGAAAATTCGTATTTTTTTGGTTTAAAATTCATTTGTTAAACTAATAGTTATACTATTCCATTTTAGTTTGAAAATTGTTCTTTTTTAGTGAAAAATTTAACTATAAGGTTGAATTTTCATGTATTTTGTTGAGAGTTCGTTTTCATTTGTAGAAAATAACTCCTTTTGGTTGAAAATCGATACTTTTGGTTAAATTAAACTGTTTTTTGTTTGTTTTTTTTTGTTAAATAAAAATCATTTTTTTACAATATGAACTGTTATTTGTATAAAATTTAAATCTTTTTGGTGGAAATATCAAATATCTTATTTTTGGTTCAGTATCGATATTTTTACATTCTCATCAGAGAAGGTATTAAATTTGTGTAAAATTTGACCCCCCCCCCAGTTTTTGTGAAATGTCCACGTTTTGAGACCCCCTGAATCCGAAAAACAGGTTTTTACGAATGTGTCTGTATGTCAGTCTGTCTGTCTGTGAAAAGTCGATAACTTTTGAAAAAATTAATCTATTAGATTGCCCTTTGGTACACTCGTTTAGGGTCCTAAACTAAAGGTCAAGTTCGTTAGCCAGCCATTTTGGATGAAAATTCAAAAAGTGAACACATTTTGAATATTTTTGAGACCGCCTTTTTAAAAATTTAAAAATTCTCTGTAGGGTTATTCATAGAATTCAAAAAATTTAACAATGTATGCTAATGACTTGGCACTACTTGGTGGATTAAAAATTCTTATTTGGTAGAAAATTAATCTTCTTGGTAGAGAATTCTTTTGTAATTTGTTTGAAAATCCAACTAGTTGGTGTTGATGCTTTGTAAAAAGTTGATTCGTTTGGTTAATGATTTATCATTTCAGTTGGAAATTAATCTGTCGTTTAGTTGAGATTGCAACTGCTTGCTTAGAAGTTGAACTACTTTGTTAAAAATTGAAAAATTGCATCAATAAAAAATCATTTAATATGAAATCAATTTAATGAAAATCATTTTAGTTAAAACTTAATTAAATTTAATTAAAAGTTGAACTATTTTGTTTAAAATCAGTTCTGTTTCTTGAAAATTAATGTTTTTAATTGAAAAGTCAACGATACTATTTTTGTTTAAACTGACCTTTTTTTTCTAGAAAATTCAACAGATTAGATGATTTAAAATAACTGATTATATCAATGAGTTAAATTGATTGATTTGAAAGGTCACTTTTGACTAATTTGTCTGTCGTCAATTCCGATTGGTTTGAATCATTTGACATTTACTTCGATTCTTTGAATCGGTCACTTCTGACTGTCTGAAATTTAGGGTGTAATAGTCTCACGATCTTTATAATTATTCATACAGTAAATACTGTAATGGACCTAGTATGCAAAAAGGTGGAAACCCAGTAAACAGATAGTAAAATCAGGAAACGGCGTACAAATAAAGAGTGAATCGTGGGAATGGTTTTCTGCGGGAAGGGTGCTTATTAGTGGTCGTCCGCCTGCCTCTCTTTGTGAGTACGCACGTGCGCACGTACACGCTTTATTGTCAGTACATACGTGTACTTACATCCTACATCTGTGCACGCTTGCTCTTTCATTTGGATACAGATTCTCCGCCCCCAACCCAAAATCGCTGCCAGTCACCCTTTCCATCTCTTTTTTCTCACTGTCTCTCTCTCTATTTTCTCTTACTAATTCTCTCCTCTCTCAGCTGACAAGGGACGAACGAGTCTCACTGAGAAGTGCTGAGACCAGAACGAGAAGCACTGTCCGGTGATCGAGCGTCATTCAGACTCGGTTCGCGACCGGGTGAGCGTCGTTCGCTCCTTCCAAGTTAGAAAAATCCATGGACCAAAGATGCTGCGAGCATTTTACCTCCCTGAGTGACCTGTGACCCCCCCCCTCCCCTTTTTACCACCACTCTTGTTCTTACTGGCACGAACAGATCCGAAGTTGCCCGAGTGATAAATCGGCTGATCCGAGTGTGACCGATCGCGACCGAGGTCGTGCCGCACAGGTGCATCGTTCAACATTATTATACGTGTAGAAACGCAAGAGACGTTTTCATCAATTTCGTAAAGATTCGCTTTTTGGATAGCGAGAAATTAATTAGAAGTGTAAGAAGAAGCAGTATCGTTAAAAGCAGTGTTAGTGACATTTTTTTAAATTCAATCCATCATTGAATCATTCGAATCCAACAAATCCAAATTCATACGTTAATTTTTTTTTTTTAATTTCGAAGTGGATGAGGAAAAGGCAATCTCAAATTAAAAGATGCAAAAGTACTTAAAAATAAATGCACTTATTATTGAAAGCACTGGAAGCGTCAAAGTGAAACAGTTTAAGAATCAAACATTCGTAACTGTGCCGTTTTTAATTTGTAACGCCCAAAATTAGAAATATCCCAAAATAAACAATTATAAATTGGAATAAATGACGCATTGCAAAGTTTTTAAATAAAATGGATCACTTGAATTTATATAAATTAACCAATTTTTCGTAAATTTGAAATTAAAAGTGAGAACATTTTGAATTTAATGTAAAGATTTTTTAAATAGTAGTCTTAAAAATTTGACTGTTTTAAAATGTTTACGTTTCCGTTTTGTTATTTTTTATTTAATGTAGGCTTTTGACTTTAGACCACGTCAAGGTTTAATCTTGACGCAAATCTTTTTTTTTTTTAATGAAGTACATTTAAAAGTGTAAATTTAGCGTTTGGTTACTTTTTCACTTTTTCACATTTAGTCTATTTTAAATTCGGTTACATTTCGAACTCTGAATGCTTTCAGATTTGGTCTATTTTAAAGTTGGATGTCTTTTTCGAACGTGCATACTTTAGAATTGGTTGTGTTTTAAAAGTTGCATTTAAGAATACCTTTAACATTCTCAAATTTGAACACAATTGTTTTCCTTCTTTCCAAACGTGAATACCTTGAGTGCTTTAAGTTGGTAATCTACGGATTTGATGCCCATTTTAGGAATGATTCATAGTCATAGAAATTTAGTAGCATTCAGTATTTTAAATAGTGATGAGAAATACTGAAATATAGAAGAAGAAAAGGACAAAATTAATCTGGTTATTCGCAATTTTCCAGGTATGAAAAAGAAATGAGAAAACATCAGTAAAACTGAACCGAGTGCATATATAAATAAGATATTTTTCTAATGGATCAGAAGTGCCCTTTTGTGTAAAAAGAGAATTTCTCTCGTCTTTTTTTTCTCTGTCAGAAACAATTCTTGACGTTACTTTGGCGACAAAATTTGCGGGCTGGGAACTGGAAAGTGGAAACGTGCCTGAGGAGTGATCAGACCGCGTGTTTGTTTTCGCTCTTTACCTTTTACCTCTTTCGTAACCTCTGCTCCTTCAAAACCTCAAAAAAAATAGTGCGCGTACTCTGCAATGGCGAAAAAAATATTTTGCTGCCAAAAACTTCAACGAAAAAGGCGGCTTTATTAGCTAAGGAAAAAATGTTTTGATGATCTGCAAGTTTGAATAAAGTAGAGATCTGCAAATTCCAAAGGAAAAAGTGAAATGAAGGGAAATAATAATGACTCTTTGTAAATGAAATTAAATTAATCTTTATAAGAGATATTAAATTACTAATGAAAGTTTGTTTTGTGAGTAACACTTAATTTTAATACTGTGTAATTAGGAACCTGAAAATAGTTGACTGTGGGAGGCTGAGGTCATCTTTAAAATTTCGTGTACCGGAGAGACTCCGAAAAAGTGCAAACAAACTCTAACCGGTCTTTGGATTTTCAGGCTCTCGGAAGTCGAAACCGATGAAAGAAGTGGGTGTGGTTTTTTAGGCTTAAGGAATTAAGTGTGAAGGGATTTAAAAGAAAATCAGTGATAATTGGTATTATTAGCCAACCTAAGCGATTTTTAATAATGAAACTTATTTCTGGCTAAGAAGGAAGTGTGTTTTTTTTAAGTGAATTTGGGATACAAACTCGAATCTAGAATTGTGGATTTTAGAAATTAGATCTTTCATCCAAGCCTGAGGATATAATGGTGTAAAATTGTGATGGTTCTAACAGAGGAAGAAGAAGATTCCTCGAAGAATTTCTTTGGTGTCTAGTTCTAGATTATACCTGAGTTCCTAAAAGAGATTGTGGTTCACTTTTCAAAATGGACTCATGTTTTCCGCCCTTGGCGGCTTTGAGTCTTAGGGACTCAAAAAAATCGTCTGCTGCTATTAGAAATCGACTTAGCAGTGGAGATAATCCTACAGCTCCCGTTGGGAGTGCTGCTACTCCTGGGAAAATTGAGATTTTACAGGATTTGGATCTTTACTACATTCGACAAATCGCCCACAATTTAAAGGTAAATCTCAGATAATTTGAAAAATAATTAAAAATGCATTTTTAACTTTGAAAGTTATTAAATATGGTGATTTCATATAGAACACTCCAACAAATGTTTGCATGAAACAAACAGTTATTTTACCCTATATATCAGAGCTAACATTTCTTTGATTGAAACGAATTACGTATTTATTGAATCAAATAACTTTGATTCTAATCAAACAAATTTACTTTGACTTAAGAAAATTTTTTCTCTGTGAAATCACTTTTGTTATTAATTATTTTCAGTGTGTGTCCTATGGGGGAAATACCCCAGAATTATAATAAAACTTGGAAAAACTGGCAATTAACCAAGAATACAAACTCGAGTAGGGAATAACGTTTAAAGATTCGGAAAATATGAATTATGAAAGCTTTCAAAAGAGAAAAAAATTGTTTTAAGACTCCTGGAAAAAATCAAAATAATTTTTTATTTTCGTAATTTAATTTGAAGAGAATATTTCAAAACATTTGAAAAGGTTTCAAAATTTATTCGCAGCTTTAAATTTGTGTTATGAAAAATTGGAATCATTCAAAAAGATATATAGAAACTTGCAAAATTTTAAAAAGATTAAAAAATAATTCTAAATTTCAAAATATTTCAAATTTTTTTTAACAAAATGTAAGAATTTTCAAAGGTTTCAAGAAAACTTTTTTGTTAAGATTCCTAGGGAATTTATCAATTATTTTTTCATTAAAAAAAAAATTATTTTTAAAGAAAATTTTGAAAGATTTCTAAAGTTATCGAGAAAATCTGTTTGGTTGAGTACTTAACTGGTTTTTTTTTTAATTGGTCTTTTCTGTTTAAAGTCAACTGCACGGAGAAAAAGATATCGCACAATGATATCGCAAAACCTCTGTATAATGCACTAATGTCGATTGGCCGCTACTAGAACCTACGTATATATAATATAATAAATAATAATATAATATAAAATCTTGCAATGTACGATATAACGATTTTACGCTATTATAATGTGATAATTACGATATATTAGTATTATTATTATTATTATTATTATTATTATTATTATTATTATTATTATTATTATTATTACACCATTAAGCCATTTCCCTTTCGGGGTAGGCGTGACTCACTCGGCAGGGGAAAGGAGTAGTGTGTGGATGGGATAGAGATTTTTCAGATTGATCCTGAATTCTCAGGAATTACGGTATATAATGCAATTTTTGCGATATCGTTTTCTCCGTGTGTAATGCCTTAAAGATTAATTTTTTTGTAATTATTTTTTTTTGTTAGTAGAAAATTATTTTTAACCTTTTTACATTAAGATTCACCACTTTACTTAAAAATACATCTCTGCTTGAAAATGTAAATATTTCGTGGGACAATCGTCATTTTTGGTAAAAAGTCATTCTATTTCGTTACAAATTACACAGTTTGGTTTAAAATTAACTTTTTTGTTGAATTTTTATATTTTCTGTTTAGAATATTTAACTATTTTGTATAAAATTTTTCATTGTTTGTAAAAATTTAATCTTTTCTAGTTGAAAACGCAACTGACTGAAAAATGTACTGTTTCAAAACATAATTTAATATTTAAAGGTGAAACAAAAATGTTAACGTAATTTAGATTTTTCAAAATTTCGAAACGTTTTAAAAATTTTGAAAAGTTTCCGAAAAAATGTTCTTAAGATGCATGGGAAACTTTAATATATGTACTATTTTGCATTTTAAAAAACTAATTCTAAGAGGGAAATTGAAAAAGGTTTTAAAACATTTCAAATGATTTGATATTTACAATTGAGAAATAACCGAGAATTTAATGGGCAAAGATTAGTATAGCCCCTGATTTCAAATGATAAATGTTAATGATGATGTTAATGAATTTTGATCATCAAGCTTATAATGTGCATGTTTAATCATTTCCAATTCTGCAAACTTCTAAGTATGCCCGTGGCTACGTGTACTGAAATTTAGGTACCCATAGCCGAATTTTTTCGGTATGGATAGAGGAATCTGAAAAATGGTCGATTTGTACATAAATTTCGGTGCAAATCGAATACTCAAACTTTTAAATGTTAAAATTACTAGTTTTTAGAAGTTTTGAAGGTACCCAGAAAAGTAATGATTTCTAAAGATTGGCTTAAAATTTTGTGAAATTAAAAATTTCTGGGTTTTCACCATAATTCATGAATGCGTCAATAATTCCATTTAAAAGAACTTCAAACGAACAAACAGTTTTTATCATCATAAAACATGGAATACTTTTAAAACTTAGATAATAAAAAAATTTATTCATATTGCGAGTATAATACAAAAAATATTACGCTAAAAGAAACATTTTTTATTGTAAATAATTTTGTTTAAATACATCGACTTTAATATCTTTTATGTTTAAATTATGTTACTAAGCTTAAGAATTTTTTTGTTAAATTTAACAACATTGCCACTGCATTTAAATAATCTTTAAAAGTTTAAACATCAGTCTTTCTAATCTCGATGGGGAAATAGAGGGGTAATCTTATTGATATTGCTACAGAAGCTTAAAATCTGAAATCTCTATCCATAAATAGTGATTTAAAATGGCGAGCATGAGTGTGAACTTTTGCCCAATAAAACATGCATTCACGTGAGAGTAAAGAGATAAGCGGAGCCGAGACAAGTTTCTTGTTTGCTTACGTGTTCCCTCGCAGCGACTTCCACTCGTTTAACATTATTTTGACACTAGAATGTCTTCTTTATTTTATAGAAAATCCTCTAGAGGTTATTTAGAAAACTAATTATCAAATTTTTAATTTGTAATCAGTACATTTTACGGGAATAATCAAAGTAAAACTATATTCAGCATAATTTTACTGTTAAAAAAAAATTGTGGGCACTTTTTTCTATAGTCTAAATATTGTTTGAAAGAACTTTGCCTTTGAACGTGTGTTTAAAATAAGAATGCCTTCTTCTAGCAATAAAAAAATCAACGATGCTTCATTAACGTTGCGACTCACGCTTCTCGCCTGCACGTTAATATTCCCGACACTGCTTATTGTGAGATACCTCAATGTCTTTGACATTTGTATTTCTAATAGAGAATGATTTTTCATCATTATTTATCATCTAGCTTCTATTAAAAACTTAATATATCTTTCAATATTAGAAACTATTCTGAAAATCGAAAAATGTAATACCTTACAAGTAAAAAAGAAATATTCACCAGGTGTTTAAATCTTCAATAAACGATTTTTGAATTATTTATGATTATAAAGCTATCAAAAACATATCACACAGAAGAAATACAGCTTTTCTTTTGTTTCAGCTTAATTTTCTTTCTTCAATCAAGCCTATTTTATATTTGAAAAACATTTTTTAAGCTTAGAAATTAAAAAAATTAAATAGTGCAACAAGATTATACAAGGCTTACAAAAAATACGTTCTTTACAAAACTGTTTTTTAAAAACAAATTTTCAAGAAAATCATTTCATCAGGTTGAACAAGGTGTCTATTAATTGGGGAAACCGAGAAATAGTCGAATTTATACATATTTCTAGACAAGATATATTTTTTTCACAGTGAAACTCTTATATAGCGCCGATTTTAGGGTTGACGCTTTTGTTTGCTCACGTCTGAGCGACAACCGCAGACCCTGTGCATCCCGCGCTCTACCTGTTACATCTACCTGCGACCCGGCGTCAATTCTCGGAATGGCTATAGAATGGAGGGCTATTAAAGGTTTTCACTTTGTGAGAGCGTGTTTGTGGGGCATGGGTGGTTGTTTGGTTGGTTGTATCTTGGTTAGTTGTGTGTGTGGGGGGGGGGGCGTGGATGAGGTTCACAAAATAATGTAAATCCTAAGAAGATTTTAAAACAAACTTTTTCAATTTTGCACGAAATTCTAAATTTTAGAAACAGTTTCAGTAAGTTGAAGATATACTTAGTAGTTGAAAACGATTTCAAAATAATTTAAAACTAACGAAAATTTTTTTAAATCTAAAACAAATGTATATTGTTAAAGATTTCGTAAAAAAGTGTAGAATCCTTTTAGGAATTTTGAAAGAAATCTGGAAGATTTAGGACAATTTTTTTACTTAAAAAGATTTTTCAAAATTTTTAAAAAATTTGACTCTTTTTAAAAGATTTTTAAAAATTCTTCTTTCAGTAGAAATTTCACGTTTTTGGTTAAAAATGCAATTTTTCGGTTGATAATTCTTCTTTTTCGGTCAAGAACTCTACTATTTTTATGTGATATTCATCTTTTCTTGTTAAAATCAACTGAAATTTGTTACGAATTCATTTTTTTTAAATAAAACTATTTCATTGTCATATCGTTTCTTTTTTAATAAATTGTTTTAACTAAAAATTTAACTATTACATTTTTGGTTTAAAATGGATATTTTTTATTTGAACATTTCTATATTTTCTTAAAAGTTTTTGTTGTTGTAGAAAATTAATTTTCTTCATTAAGAATGCATCCTTTTGGATGCATTCAAGTATCTACTATTAAATTTTGTTTGACAAGTCATGTTTTTTGGTTGAAAATTCAACTATTTTGTTTCAAATGAATATTTTTGTTGAAAAATTCCTATTTTCGGGTTAAAAATTAAGATTTTTTAAGTTTTCCAAAGAGAAATTTAGATATAGTTTTTAATTTCTTTGGCATTAACTATTAATTATTGATTAATTATTGGACAGTTATTACAAAAGACCATTGTAAGAAAATTTTTTTCGAATGCCGTAGTACTTATAAGTATATTTTACTTTAAATACATTATAAATATATATAATTATAATTAAAGTGTCATAGTAAAAGATTTTAAAAAGTTTTTTGTAATCACTCTTCAATACTCAATTATTAATTAATCGCTAATACTAAATACTTTAAAAATTATATAGGTCAGTCCACAAGATCGTGCGTATTTTTCAACACTTGAAAAGTAAACAAAGAACACAGAGTGAATTCAGTTAATAAACTATATATTCGTCATTATTATCTATGAATAATTGTCATCGTTTCAACAACATACGGATGCCTTGTTTGTGAAAAGACTGAAAAAAATGAATTTCTCAGCGTTGACAAATACACGAGAACTTACGGACTGACCGATATTCAAGGATTATTGACCAATTAACCGTATAAAGCTTGGAAGAACCCGGAAATAACGGGGTATTTAGTTGGCGAAAATTCGCAGACCACCCTGTTAAAGCTTAATTTGAGTTCAGCCCTCTTACTTCAAAGAAAACTTTTTTCTGGGCGTGTTTTGAAAATTGTGAAATTACCTATTTTAGATAATGATATTGAATTTACGAAGCGAGTCTCAAACAAGAAAATATTTCCACGTTCTCGGATTTACGGATATAATTTATAGGCGCTTCGCTATGCTTGTGATTCGATTAGATTAAAAACAGGTCTTGTAGCCTCGGGGTTTGAATCCCCATTACAGGTTTTTCTCATCCCCACACTATAATCAACCCCGCCTAGCCTGCGGTATATTTTTCTCCCTTAAAAGATACCCCACGTATCAAATTAGTTCTCTTTGCAAGAAAGGAATGTTCAGAATAGAAAGATAGAACTCAGCCAATAATCGAACTAGGATCGATTTTCTAACTGATCGATCTTCTTCGATTCGCTATGCTACTCCAAACTGGTGTTTTTATCCAACTGTTCCTTCATACGAAAAAAATCTCTCAAAATAAAAAAAACGTGCTCTAACTCTTGATTTGTCTCGTTTTACTTCTCTTGCATTATAACAATTTAGGAAAATTATGTTGTTAGGCAAAACAAGATTTTTTTGGAGATCATTTTTTTAAATACTTGGGAACGGATAGAGTTGCTTTTTAAAATGATTTGCATACGAAAAAATATTTACGAAGGCTAAATAGATATTCAGTCGAATTAAAAAAAAAAAGAAATAAAAAAAGAATCGAAAATAATTTGTTTAACTGAAGCAAATTTTTCAATCTTAACAAAAATTTGTCACGAATGAATGTGCAATCCTTTGCTTGAGATGGAGGGACGAACCTTGAACAGACCACACACGTGCTTTTCAGCAGGGGTTCTCATCTATATTTTATTCAAAGTCCAAGTTTGCTTTAAAATTTAATTTGCATCACTCTGTAAGAACCACTTTATGTGCTGTCACACAGTCACTTTCAGGTACTTTGGTTTTCTCAAGTAACTGAATTTCGTTCTATATAATATATCAGGGATTACCAAGGATTTTAAAGATTTTACAGTATTTTTTTAAATTTTACCGAATGTTCAAAAGCTTTAAAATGTTTCAAGAGATTTCAAAAGATATTGAAGGATTCGAAATATCGGGTATTTTAAAGAAGTTTTAATAGATTTCAATCATTTCAAGGGATTTCAAATGGTTTTAGTGTATTTTTAAAACACCCACAAAATTTCAAGAATCTTACTAA
Organism: Belonocnema kinseyi; assembly: GCF_010883055.1. Taxonomy (NCBI): domain Eukaryota; kingdom Metazoa; phylum Arthropoda; class Insecta; order Hymenoptera; family Cynipidae; genus Belonocnema; species Belonocnema kinseyi. The sequence goes on from NC_046660.1 coordinate 83,937,699, forward strand.
GTTTCAAGGTTTTTGAAAAGATTTAAAAGGATTTGAAATATTTTAGGGTATTTAAAAATATTTCAAGGAATTTTCAAGTTATTTAAAAATGTTGTTTTTAAGGGATTTGAAGAAACAATTTTATTGTGTTTTAAAGAATTTATGAGAATTTCAAAAGATATGGTAAGATTTTATATTAGGATCTATATGTAAGGTTTTAGAATATTTTAGTTTGAAAGATTTCAAGCACTGAATCCATTTCAAATCAGGCTGGGTTCTACAATTGAAATCGCAGGATCTCGCGCAGTCTACTTTCAAAATCCGCCAGAAAATTGAAAAAGTTAAACAATTAACAAAATGGCAACTGTTTTTCTGAAAAAATTAAAAATTGGTTTTGTCAAGAAACCCACCCTTAAATTTTTGTCAATTTTTTTTGGCACTTGTACTTAAATAATGAGAATATCTTAGAAGTTTGATACTTGCAAAATAACTTTTTAATTTTTTTCTTGAAATTTTAAAAACATGAAAAAAATAAGTTCTGAAAAATCCCACCTCCCTTATTGTTCCAAATGTTTTAAAGAATTTTCTACTTATAGAAGAAAGGCAGCTTATCAGCATCATACAGGCTTAACCATTTTTGAGGCCGGGATAATTTTTTTTGCCTCAAAATGTAATTTTTGAATTTTTCTTGTAAACTATAAAAGATATCGCGAAAGAACCAGAAATATTTTTCAAGGAGCTTTTTTAAACGTGCAAACTTTTATCTCAACATTTTTTTTTTATCTGTCATTGTTTTCGAGAAAAAGTAGGAAATTCGATTTTAAGGATTTGTTTTGAAAAACAAAACAAAAAATTCAAATACGCATAACTTTTCAGAATTTTTTTGTGCTAATCGAAAAAATACATATCGCCTAAGGTAAATGTGCCAGTCTTCGTCAATGCATGGGTTGTCGGCAGATGGGCAGTATCTTACATATAGTAAGCTGTTGTGTTCTTCGTTCTCAGCAAAAATGTTTTTTTTTCTAAATGCTATTGCCGATCACTCACACATTCGAGGTGCCGATAACTGAAGCAGCCAGATTTCTGACTTGCCGATAACCCATGCATTCTCGTATTTTTAACTTCGAACTTCTTATAATATTCATTCTAATAGGATATGTTACAAGTAATAAGTAATTTACATTTCTAAAGGTACGCTTTATTCGATAAACCCCATTTCTTAATCTTTAAATATATTTAAAATAGTTTTTTAAGCATTTGAAATCTGAAATTCGCCTTAAACTTCCGATAACTGGAACACTTACCTTAATTTCCTCTAAAAAAACCACATATTTCGTCCCCGGGAGATTCTGCGATTTCAAGTAACCCAGCCTAATTTGAAATGGAGTCGGTCTAAAGCTTTTTCAAGACATTAAAAAATATTCGAGGAATTTTTAAGGATTTGAATTATTTTCAGGTACTTAAAAAAATTTATTCACGAGATGTAATTTCGTAGAGTTTTTAAAGGTTTTAAGATTTTCAAATATTTTCTTTAATTTTTCTTTAAAAATGTTCTTCAGTGTTGGTTTTAATTAATCCTAAAGCCTTTTAACCTCACCTTGAATTCTTACGCATTTCATCTTATTCTTTTGAATTGCCTTAATTTTTTCTAAATTTGCTTTAATCTTTCTAAATATAAATAAAAAATATATAAATCTCACAAAACTGTTTTGAATCGTTGTACTAACCGCATTTTTACATTCAGTTATATTCAGTTATTTGTATGTTGTACTTACCACTTTTCTTTAACGGAAAACACTCAATGCTAAAAATTACAACAAAAAAACTGATTTAGAAGCACGTGGCACGAAAAATTAAAAGAAATGATTGAACAGAGCAAGGCGCATTTTCCTTTGCGCATTTCTTCTTCGCCAAACATGTGCTCATTTTAAGAATATTTTCTCCCTTTTGTTAGAAGATACTCTTAAAGTAAGAATTTCGCTTACTTCGTTATGAATATTACTTAGAATAAAACACGGTCATTATTAGAATATCGTTTTTTCGGTTAAACTTCAGTTCTAAGACAACTCTACTTTGATTAATTAATCTAGAACATTTTCAATTTGTGTCCAATTGAAAAATGTCATCAGGATAATTTGTAAATCTTGTTAAAATCTGCTAAAAATAACACTTCAAACTTACGAACCTCCTAAAAACCAAAGTTTAATTTTTTTAGAAAATTATGTTTTTCGATTTTGGTGTAATTAAAACTTTTCATGAGAATAGTTTCCAAATATATTTTATATCTAGTGAGAACGTTGAATGAAATTTCCTAATCTATCAGAAAAATATGTTTACATTCCCATTCATGAGTGTGTAATGTAATCGTCCAAATTTTCGATCTCTGGTTTTAAAGGATTTTTACGTTTCGGCACTCACGCGAATTTTGTATTGCCTAAATCATTTAGGATGACAAAAAATGATATTCCATCGGAAGAAGTTTTCGAAATTTTTATTTTTTGACGGGTTAAATACCCTTACAAATCACCCATTATTCAAACATGCCAAATACAATTTTAATTGTCGATATTTGAAAATATAAAAACGTCAAAAATCCTCTTTTTTTACCTCACTAATTATAGAGTGAGTGAGAATGTTCGATAAGGCCCCTAAAAACCACCCGTACTATACACACGCCTAAAATGTTAAAAATTACAAGTTTGATTGTCGATATTTGAAAATATAAAAACATCAAAAATCCTCTTTTTTTACCTCACTAATTATAGAGTGAGTGAGAATGTTCGACAAGGCCCCTAAAAACCACCCGTACTATACACACGCCTAAAATGTTAAAAATTACAAGTTTGATTGTCGATATTTGAAATTATAAACACGTCAAAAATTCTCTCTTTTTACCTCTTAATCATAGAGTGAGTGAGAATGTTCGGCAAGACCCCTAAAAACCACCCCTACTATGTTAAATATTAAAATAGCCTAAAATGTTAAAAATTACGAGTTTGATTGTCGATATTTGAAAATATAAAAACGTCAAAAATTCTTTTTTTTTACCTCACTAATTATAGAGGGAGTGAGAAAGTTCGGCAAGACCCCTAAAAACTACCCCTACTATACCCACATCTAAAAGGTTAAAAATTACAAGTTTGATTGTTGATATTTGAAAATATAAAAACATCAAAAATTCTCTTTCTCTATCTCACTAATTATAGAGTGGGGGAGAAAGTTCGGCAAGAACTAAAAAAAGAGAATTTTTGACCTTTTTGTATTTTCAAATATCGACAATCAAAGTTGTCGATTTTAACATTTAAGGTGAGGACATATTAAGGGTGGTTTTTAGGAGTCTTGCCGAACTTACTCACCTACTCTATAATTAGTGAGATAGAAAAAGAGAATTTTTTACTTTTTTATATTTTCAAATATTGACAATCAAACTTGTCATTTTGAACATTTTATGTGCGGATATATTAAGGGTGGTTTTTAGAGGTCTTGTCGAACTTTCCCATCCACTCTATAATTAGTGACATAAAAAAGCGAATTTTTGACGTTTTTGTATTTTCAAATATCGACAATCAAACTTGTCATCATTAACATTTCACGTGTTGATATTGTAGGGGTGGTTTTTAGGAGTCTTGCCGAACTTTATCACCCACTCTATAATTAGTGAGATAAAAAAGTGAATTTTTGACGTTTTTGTATTTTCAAATATCGACAATCAAACTTGTCATTTGTAACATTTTATGTGCGGATATATTAAGGGTGGTTTTAGGGGTATTACCGAACTTTCTCATCCACTCTATAATTATTGAGATTAAAAAAGAGAATTTTTGACGTTTTTGTATTTTCAAATATCGACAATCAAACTTGCCATTTTTAACATTTTAGGTGGGGATATATTAAGGGTGGTTTTTAGGAGTCTTGTCGAACTTTTTCTCACTCACTCTAAAATTAGTGAGGTAAAAAAGAGAATTTTTGACGTTTTTGTATTTTCAAATATCGGCAATCAAACGTCATTTTTAACATTTTAGGTGCGGATATATTAAGGGTGGTTTTTAGTGGTCTCGCCGAACTTTCTCACTCACTCTATAATTAGTAGGATTAAAAAAGAGGATTTTTGACGTTTTTGTATTTTCAAATATCGACAATCAAACTGGTCATTTTTAACATTTTAGGCGTGTGTATAGTAGTGGTGGTTTTTAGGGGTCTTGCCGAAGTTTCTCAACCACTCTATAATTATTGAGATAAAAAAAGAGAATTTTTGACGTTTTTTTATTTCCAAATATCGACAATCAAACTTTTCAGTTTTAACATTTTAGGTGAGGACATGTTAACGGTGGTTTTTAGGGTTCTTGCCGAACATTCTCACCCACTCTTTAAGTAGTGAGATAAAAAATAAGAAATGTTGACGTCTTTATATTTTCAAATATCGACAATCAAACTTGCATTAGGCAGGTCTAAATAATGGGTGATGTGTAAGTGTAGGTAAACCCCTTTAAAAAAATTTCATTCGACAATTCTTTACGACAGAAAATTGAAAAATAATTTTTTTTAATTTCGTTCAAATGAGGGTTCGTAACTTCAAGTACATAGTGTCTGTCTGGCTGCATGTCTGTCTGTATGTATGGTTACCTGGAAGTTGTAGACACGCTAACTTTTGAAGGATTCAAGTTTAAGTTCGTTAAGCAGATATTTACCACCAAAATAGAAAAAAAAATTAAAGCATTTTCAAGTTTTGAAATTTTTTATTTAATTTCATAAATTTTGGTCAAAGTTTCTTAAAGATCGGTAAAAGACTGGAAAATTATTAAAATAAAATTTTCTATTTGGATGAAAATTAGGAAAGTTATATAATTTTGGAAATGTTCAGAAAAATAGAAAAAAATATTTTTTTGACAGATTAGGAAATTTTATTTAATTTCTTAACTAGATATCAAATATATTTAGAAACGATCTTATGGAAGTTTTTCAGTTCGACAGAAATTCAAAAAGTTAGAGCTTTTTCGAAATTTCAAATTTTTAAAATGAATTTTAGACATTTTTGCCAAATTTTCTGGTACAAGGCAAAAAAACTTGCAAATTATCCTAATGGCCTTTTTAAATTCGATAAAAATTAAATAAGTTATATGCTTTTCAACATTTTGAAAATTGTCAAAAAAAAGGAAAAAAATTTTAATGGGTTAAGAAGTATCAACTCGAATTACTACTAGTTTTAAAATATATGTATTTGGAAACTATTCTTATGAAATTTCTTAATTAGACAAAAGTTCAAACAGTTAGATCATTTAAAAAATATGATATTTTTGTTTTAAACAGATCTGTAAGTTTAAAAGGTTGTTTTTAGTAGATTTGAACAAGATTAACAAATTATCTTGATAAATTTTTTCAAATGGACACAAATTATCGAGCGGGAAGCGCTAGTTTCGTAATGGTAATGTAATCGTCAAATCCGTAGTTGCTTTGAGAACCTTTTTTAAAAACAAATCGGAAAAAAATCAGTTACAATTCATGGCTGTAATTCCTCAGAAGTTTAAATCACAGTTTTCGATATTTGCGAGCGCGAGAGCATACCCGCGCGTCCTAGGCGCGCTCAAACTTAGCGCAGTATATAATTTAAAGAAGAACAAAGTCTTCTAATTTTCATCGAAGTAAACATTTTTATTTGGATAATTTGCAAGTCTTTTACCCATCTGTAACAAACTCTGATAAGAAGTTCTAAAATTTGAAAAAAATTGATTAAATTTTCAACGTGCTCTTAATTTTTTAATTTTTTGATGAAAATATCTGATTAACGTACTTAGCCTTCATTTTGGGACCCTTAAAGAGTGTATCAAAGACTGACTCGATTGGACTAATCCTTCAAATGTTATAGCGTGGCTACAAAATTCAGGTAACCATATATACAGATCTGTACAGAAATTGACCAACTTATTCCCAAGTTCCGATGTGGACCCGATCGGATTTTCCACATGCGGCCGCAAGAGAGCAGATGGTGTGGCTCGCGTCGGAACCACGTCGGGTCGGGTTAGGTTAGACAAGATGATGCCAAGTTTACTGTTGTCGCCGTGATATTGTTTTGTTTACATAGGACTTTAATTGCCAAAAGCAAAAAGTACATTGCGAGTTCGGAAGCACAGAATTGTTAGTGAGATTTATTATATCCGAAATGAAGACGAGAATGAACTTCCGAAAAACGCTTACCACCGATTAATTCGAAACTTCGTATACCTATGCATTTTTTCGCGCTGATCACGAATATAACAGTGAAAATACCCGCAAACTTGATCTTCGAGGCCAAAACACCAACTATAAAAATTTCATGTTTTTCCGTTAATTTCAGTCATAACAAAAGTTTACAAAAAAGTTTTGAATAAAATTTGTAGATCCTTCAATAACATACATTTTATGTTGAATATGTTTATACCCTTTTCCTTAATAGTTTTCGATAAAATATACGATAAATATGAAAAATCAGAGAAATACTGCAAAATGTTTAGCAGTTCGACTTTAATTGTATGAACAAATTATTTAAAAAATCTGCCCGCGGTTCGCTGCACTCGATAGTATATTTATCTCGCGCTTCGTGCTCGATAATGTATTTACCTCGCGCTGCGCGCTCGACTTTCCTGCACAGACTATTTAGAACTAAAGGTAAAAGTATCGACAACAGTAATTTAATGATTGTAAATTCTCTTTTGTTAAAGCTTCTTCGGCTTTAACAAACACATTCTCATCACGTATCTCGTGCTTCGTACTCGAGTTTATCCCTGAAATTTTATATCATTCTCATAAATGTATATTATTATAATTCGTAACTTGCATTGGTATTAAAACAGACGAAATTTCATTGTCCCGTTTAAAAAAATTTGAAAATATTTTTTGTAATTCATTTTGAATTCACCCTAAATTATTATTAGTTTAGCCTAAATTTTTTTACATTCTTCTAAATTTACTAAATTCTATTCATTCGATAAAGTTTTTTAAAGTTCTTATTTCATTCATCTTGAAGTCTTTAAAACTCACCCTAAATTTGGAGGCATTTGATCAAATTCTTTTGAAGTTTCTTTAATTTTTCCCTAATTAATTTGAAATTCATTTTTGAATTTATTGAATTATGATCGTACAAAATGTATAACTGATTTATTTTGAAAGTGGTTAGTTTAAATAAGTTTGTTTTGGAAATGTTATATTAAAATTTTTTTATCTAATGGAAAATTGTATATTTCAGTATTTTTAAAAAATATTATATTTATTTAATAAGATTTTATCTTAAAACTATTCAGCTTCTATGTTTTTAATTTTTTAAAGAATGGTTGCGTATCAAATTCATTTATTCAGAAAGTGCGCTTTTAATACTTTGAATCATAATTTTGGTTTATTTTTCATATTTTGAATTTGTAAATATAAATGAGAAAAAAACCTTTTTGGAGACTTAAAATAACTGGTAAATTTTGGTATGCTAAAAGTTAAAAAAACGGCCTGTCGTATAAAAAAATAGGTGAAGGGAATTTTGTAGCTACGTTTTGGAACATACGCCCTTATAAATATTTTAATTTGTCTTGTGCCGTTTCTCCAAACAGTCAATTTCATTATTTATAATGTTATTTTTCACGATTAAAACGATAAACACGCGTTTTATCAAGAAAGTATTTCAAAAAAATTTTTAGATTTTTTTTTATTAAACAACCTTTCTCTTATATCTTGTGTCCTTTTGCCAAAAATGTAATTTTTAATTTTTAATGTTGTTATTCACGATTAAAATAGAAACTACCAATCATATTAAAAAACCATTCATAAAAATTGTGTCCTATAAAAAAGTGATAAATAACAAATTTGCAGATATTTTTTGGATGCATAATGTTTGCCTCATAATTTTTTCCTACCTTGCATAGTTTGATAACAAAATACAATTTTTTATTACTTTTTGTTTGATCAAAATTTGAATTATCAATTTTTCGAAAAAAATCAAAAAGTTGTTATGATAATCTTGTTGGGCTTTCGAAAATTAACATTTTACTTTTCAAGTACTATGATCAAGTGTACAGAGAATTTTTGGATCAAGAAAAAATGTGGTCTCAAGAACTTCCAAAATGCGCTCACTTTTAGAATTTTTATCCGAAATGGCTGACCAACGAACTTGGCATTTAGCTTAGGACACTAAAAGAGTGTATCAAAGGCCAATCTAATAGATTATTTTTTTCAAAAATTATCGTGCTCATAGACAGACAGACATAAAGACTGACAGACACATTCGTAAAAACCTGTTTTTCGGATTCAAGGGGTCTCAAAACGTGATTTTTTCACAAAAACTGGGAGGGGGGTCAAATTTTACACAAATCTAATACCTTTTCTCGTGAGAATGTATTAACATGTGCCCACGAAGCGGGCAGATTTGTTTGTTTTTTACTGTTAATCATGTTTTTCATGATTAGAGCCAAAACTATACATCCTATCAAAAAAGTGGTTGATAACAAATTTGGAGATCTTTTTCAAATGGACAATTTTTGTGCCCTTATCTTTTACCGTATTTTGCATAGTTTGGCCGAAAAATGTAATTTTTGGATTTTTCAAAATTTTGTATGCTGTCAAAATATGAAATTTTGATTTTTTAAAAAAATTAAAAAAATTGTTATGATAATCTTGTAGGGCATTCAAAAACCAACATTTTTCTTTTCTTTACTTTTTTTCATATCGTGCGTTATTTGGCCTAAAAAGTTCATTTTCATGTGTTTTTTGGAATTTTGTAAACGCTATAACTCTGGTAATTTTTGATATTATGAAAAAAGTTATTGGGATAAATTGTTCTAATTTTTGACACTTGATTTAAGAGAAAAAATCATTTATTTTCGTGAGAAAATGTTTACTGTTTTAATTTTTTTATTATATTTATTGAAGAATAAGAATGGCCAAATGTATTAAAAATAATAGACTGCTTTTTAAAAATATTTCTTTAATAAAGAGATAAAAAATATTTTTATTAAAATCTGCAAGTTTGCATTGTTTTAATTTAAGTAATAAATAACACGGAATCAAATTTAAATACACGAAGAAAAAGATATCGCACAATGATATCGCAAAAGCTCTGTATTGAAATAAAACGCTATATTATAACGTACAAGCAGGTCTCCAGAGCTTATTAGGATATTATAATGCACTAACATCGCTTGGCCAATACGAGAACCCTCGTGTATGTAATATAATATAATTACAGAAACCGGATGTGCAAATAGATTTCCAAAATAAGATAATCGAAAGCATAGATAGGGCAACATGGGAGAACCGTATAAAAAACAAAGATATAGAGGGCGCCTGGACAATGTTACGGGATATCCTTGTTAGATGTACGATCGAAGTGTATAGTACTGCCGTTGTAGGAAGAATGTCTGGTGATGCGTGGTGGAATGATGAAATTCAGACTGCCCAAAAAGCAAAAAGAGAAGCGTACAAGAGAACTTTGAACATCGCAGGT
>NC_046660.1:83947237-83948756 GCF_010883055.1 Belonocnema kinseyi
AAGTTAGGGATATAATTAAGAACTTGAAAAACGGTAAGGCTGCCGGGGTAGACGGTATTAACGCTGAAATGCTTAAACACGGTGGCGCGTGCATACCACATAAATTGTGCGAATTGATAAATTTATGTTTCGAGATGAGAGACGTCCCAGACGATTGGAAAGAAGCGATTATCGTACCAATATACAAGAGAAAGGGAGATAAAAGCGAGTGTAATAATTACAGAGGGATTAGCTTATTAAGCACCTGAAGTAAAATATATTCAAAAATACTTATTCGTAGGGTAATGAAAATAACAGAAGCAAAGATTTGGGGAGTCCAAAGTGGGTTTATGTCAGGAAGGTCATGTACGGATCAAATATTTAGCTTAAGGCAAATAACAGAAAAAAGTTTGAGAGCAGGAAAAAAAGTTTTCTGTGCATTTGTTGACCTAGAAAAAGCTTTTGACAAGGTAGGTAGAAGTAAACTTTGGGAAGTCCTGAAAGAGTATGGAGTCAATGGATGGATCCTACAAGCTATAAAAACAATATATACAGGTAGCAAAGCGAGTGTAAGAGGGAATGGGAGACTGAGTGACTGTTTCGATATTATTCAAGGAGTTAGACAAGGATGCGTTATGACTTCTTGGTTATTTATATTATTTATGGACAAGTGTTTAAGAATGGCTCTCTTCGACGAAGAGGGTGTGGATCTCGAAACAGTAAGGGTACGTGGGTTAGCGTTCGCAGATGATAAGGTCGTTATGGCAGAATCTATCGAAGAGTGACAAAGAATGTTGAATAAACTAGATGCAAGCATGAAGAGCATGGGCCTGAAAATTAACGCAAATAAAAGAAAAACTACGGTGTTCGAAGGAAAGAGTGAGAAAACACTACACAATATTTTATTAAATGATGAGAGAATTGAACAAGTTGATAAGTTCGTATACCTTGGTAGCTTATTTACCAGGGACGTTAAGATAAATGAGGAATTAGATAGACGAATAAATGAAGGTAAGAATGTTATTGGTAGAGCAGGTCCCCTTATCAGAAGTAAAAATATATCAAATAAAGCTAAAATGGCAATACATAATTCTTTATTTGTACCGACAGTACTATACGGTAGCGAGACATGGACTTATCAAGAAAAAGATAAGAGTAAAATTAACGCAATTGACATGAAATTCATGCACATAATATGCGGAAACCCCCCGATGGACAAAGTAAGCAACGAGATAATTCTAAAAGTATGTGGTGCAGAAGAAACGCTAGTAGACACATGGGAAAGAAATCGGTTAAGATGGTTCGGACATTTTGAGAGAATGCAAAATGAACGACTAACGAAACAAGTGTATCAAGGTAAAGTAAATGGCAGCGTGCCCAGAGGTAGACCGCGGAAAGAATGGTTAGAATGTGTAAATGAGACCCTAATTAGAAGAGGCATAAGAAGTCACAGAAACACGAGAGCCTGCATGAAAAAATGCATGGACATAAAAGAAGCTAGAGAAGTATGCCAGGACAGGAAAGTATAGCGGCAAATAGT
>NC_046660.1:83948856-83954996 GCF_010883055.1 Belonocnema kinseyi
TGCGGAACGAACGTGTTATTTACTTAAATAGCACGAGAATTCTGGATCAATCTGAAAAATCTCTATCCCTTCCACACACTACTCCTTTCCCTTACCGAGTGACTTTAATGGTGTAATAGTAATGAATAACCGTACAGAGAATTTTTGAATTTTTAAAAAAGTGGTCTCAAAAATATTCAAAATGTGCCCACTTTTTGAATTTTGATCCAAAATGACTGGCTAACGAACTTGATCTTTAGTTTAGGACACTAAACGAGTGTACTGAAGGCCAATCTAATAGATTAATTTTTTCAAAAGTAATCGTGTTCACAGACAGACATACAGGCACATTCGTAAAAACCTGTTTTTCGGATTCAGGGGGTCTCAAAAGGTGGACATTTGACAAAAACTGGGAGGTCAAATTTTACACAAATCTAATACCTTCTCTGATGAGAATGTAATTATAAAATTATAACATCACTATGTATTTTCAAAATATCTGATAAGTTTTACTTGTTATTAGAATATTTTAAAAAGATTCTTCAGATATTTATATTGTCAAGGTCGAATGTCATACATCGCGAAATTAGTGACTTTTGAGATTATGTACATCCGACTTCATTCTTTCCTCTCAAACTGCACGAAAATCATTTCCGTTCCTAAAGTTGTACATCATCTTCCTATGCATTCACATTGCTTGAAACACTACTTTACACATGAATTTCCGTATTCGTAACATTATAGATTAAATGCTTTTAATATTTTCTCGAACATAACCTCACTTATCAAATCTCATTCCACGTGCCCCATGTGCGTTTTTCAAACAAACTACATTCCAAAATAATAGTAAAAAGGTTCAAAAAAATTTATAACTGTAATTCATTTATGAATGTGTGTGTAATAGCTCTAAATATGAACATTGTTTATTAAAACATAATAGTTTTATCCAAAATTCAAACTCTTAACGATAAATTAAAGGAATACAAACAGTTCAATAATGTAGAATTTTGAAAAATTGAAGTTTTGTAAAACAAAAAGTCTGAAGAAACTATTATTAAAAAAAGTTTTTAAATTTTACAAATCATAGAAATAAAAAATTAAAGGGGCCATATTGGGCCCCCATTTTTGATGCCCAGATCTGGGCCCCCATTTTTGATGCCCAGATCTGGGCCCTAGCGGGTAGAGCGTTTCATTCACGGTCTGGCGCTAGACAGAATACCCTATCGTGGCCCGGTCGGCGCCCCACTAAATTTTCTGCACGGGACAGGCATACAGAAAGACAGACAACTTCAAAATTTTATGATTTTCGGACTACACTCTCATGAATGACTATGTAAAAAATAAACGATGATTCTTACGTAACAATGCTATTTCTACATGAGCTTGTTAATTGATTTAATTAAGAGTGCCTGTATTTATATGACTTAAACTAGTATTAACGATTACCACTTAATTTAAGAGTGCTTTCATATTGCGGAGGTTGCTTATAAGATAAGCTATAGATAAGTACTCTAAATCGAATTTCCTCCTATAATAAATTCTCCACACGTTCGCCAACTCACATGAACTTATGCGTACACGTAAATTGTCATTTTCTTATCACTCTCGCTCTAGCTACTATAAAGTTAGATTGATTACATTTCGCAAATGTTCTAGTTTAAATATTGGAATCTCTAACATATTGCTATTTTATTATCTAGACATTTTCTACTTAGATTTGTCATTTTATTTCTCATAAATTGCTTGCTTTCGACTATATTTCATTTTTCTATATCACATTATTATATACTAAGTAAGTGTTGAAATATTACGCAACATCGCAGTGAAATTAAATCAGAGTTTTCACACCGTAGTTTACCTTGAATTCAAGAAAGTTTTTCTGGATTTAAGCAAAACTGATATGAAATTAAGACCTCATTATCTGGATTTCACAATTAAGTCTCACATTGAAACAGATACCTCCAATAAAAAAATTAATGATGAATCATATGAAATTGCTATACAAATTTAACATGTACTTCCCATAAGAAAAAATACGTTTTTGTCAGTTTCATTTAGAATCATCAATATTAGTTCCGCTTTTCATTATCCTTTTATTTGGGAACAAATAATAAATATGTATTTTAATGTTAATAATATAAATTTAAAACGTCGGAAATACTGCAACTTTCTAGCAAGTATCAAACAGAAAATAGTTATTAACAATAATAAATTATTCAAACAATTCTATTTATTAACTTGAAATAAATATTACGCCACTAAGCGTAAAGTGGACATATGTTGTATATTTCAGAAATAACAGCAATTTTCTAGCCTTATTCAAGGATAGTATTATTAAAAACAATAATTAATTGTTAAAACAAGATTTTTGTTAAATTGAATTAATTGGCGCATCACTGTAAATGTGAAAATTTGACAAAAATTAGAAAACTTAAAAAAAAAGCTTCAACTATCTAGCACCCGTGTAGAACTGCGAATGGGGTCTGTTCGGGTAGCCGATCAGCTAGCCCCACTTTAAGTCGGGGGCTAGTCGGGACAACTGATTAGTGTCCCCGACCAGTTTTTCTCATTTGCAAGTGTTTGATCAAAAGTGTATTAAACATTTAATTGCTTCCCTGCTATTTCAATATTATTTTTTCGGCTCATTCAGATTGAAATTGAGGTGAGAAAATCTCGCCTATGCCACTCGCAGCGGCGAATATTAGTCTTAAATACAGCAGACAATTTAAAATGCAAAATAGGCAGTCTTAAAGTATCTTTGAATTAATATTAAAAATATTTTTCTATATATTCTACAAAATTAAAATATTTAATTGTGTTTAATTTTATTTTTCAAACATATAAGCCACATTTTATCTTGTACATTTTTGCTTATAAAAACGAAAATATTACAAGTTTGGGTTTTTGTGAAAATGTTTGTTAAATTTGTTTCTATTATTTAAAAACAAGTAAATCATTGCGCTTTTGTAGAGATTAACTTATTATATATAAAATGCTGTAAGAAACTTGAAAGCAAGAATAGCCCGAAGAAAGCCCGGCTAGAACCCATCTAGGAATTTGACCTAAAACTAGCGTAAACAGACGATTACGATTGTTTTGAAATAGCTCGACTAGTCCCCGATCGGGCCTTGACTTGAAATTTTCACTAAAAAGAACCCAATTAATCCTCGACTAGGGACATTGCCTAAAAAATGTATCCGACTAGCCCCCGACTAGTGCCCGACTTTTAATGGGGCCAAGTGGGGCTATTTCTATGCGGGCATTACTATAAGAGAAGATAGTTATAAACACTGGTAAATTATTTAAGCAATTATGTTTGTTAACTTGAACTAATTATTATTACCTAAGTCTAATTGAAAAGTGAGCCAAATATGGAAAATTTTAGATAAAACTGCAACTTTCTAGCATTATTTTAACATTGCAAATATTAGTAAATTGTTTGAAGAATAATTTATGTTGAATCGAATTAATTATTGCCGAAAAAATGGCTAAAAACAATAGTAAATTGTTTAAAAAGTATATGTAAATATCAAATAATTAGTATAAAGTTGTATTTTATTTATACGAAACAATTTATATTTAAAAACCGGAAAAAATCATAATTAGTGCCAAAAACTTGCAAACTCCCATTTTTTACTCTTAGGTTTTTTTTTGAATCCTATAAAACATACTTACGGGGGTGATATTTAAAAATTAATTATTCATTTGTATTCCCTTTATTTGATGCATCTCAAGTCCAGATTAAGCCCTACTGTATAACATTAAAATCCCGCTGTGCCTCGAGGATAATCGGATATTGACATGAACGAAAGTTTCTTTTGATATTTTTCTCATATATGAACGAAGAAACAATTATTTTTGCCCGGAAAGGGTAAAATTCCTCTCATGTATTTTAAAAATTCAAATCATAAAAAGTACAAATATTACTTTAATTTGCAAGCATATGAGTAAGAACCCTGCTTAACGTAAAATATCATTGAAATACATATGCCGCAATTTATTTAACAAACATTTCTTTGTATTCGATTAATTATTTAATTTATTGATTGCCATTTCGTATCATATATTATCAAAGATTTCTTAATAAATTCTTCCGCATCCGGAATGAGACTTAATTTATGTCGTCACGTGCTAATTCGAATAATTTATAGCGATGACTATACAATTTTTCAAATTGAACGATTATCGCATTTTGTTAAATCAGCAAATTTTTGTTGTTTGATTGACACTTTTTTAAATCAGAGTTTAATGACTATCGGTAAAAATCACAGACTTCCTCTCATTTACAATCACCCGTTTTATGCTCTTTTGATGGTTTTAATTATAATAACTTCTGACACCACATATTTTACTTTCCGTTAGGAAAAAGCGTATGTTTAAAAGAATTATTAATCAAAGTGACTATCAAGAGGTCCTTCCACTCAGCGCCGTCACCAAGGCATTTTGAGACCCTTATGTCTTATACACCTACCCCTCGTGATCATAAACGTTTCAAAAGTTGGAAAACCACCTTCAACAATGCAAATATGATTTAGGGCTCCAAATGAATTACTTGAGACTTGAAAATTATCCTCGCATTATAGTTTACCCCAAAAACTACCCTTCCACGTGAAGGTATGCAGCAGAACATATATATGCATGAAAACAGCATAAAAAAGAATACAACTTAAAAGACACTGTTGGTATTTTTTTCTCATTTTTTCCTCGCCGATGATATATAATACGTTCCCCAAAAACTACCCCTAAGTCATACATACCTATCTCTCGTAACAAAAAACATTTTGAAACTTGGAAGACCACCTTAAACAATTTGAAACTGGTTGAGAACTCCAAATTAATTACTTCACACTTGATAATATTCCTGTCATAGTTTCCCCCAAAAACGATCCTTCCACGTGAAGGTATGCAGTAGAACATATATGTGTATGAAAAAATCATAAAAAATAATACAACTTAAAAGACACTGTTAGTTGGTATTTTTTCCTCATTTTTTGCTCGCCGATGATATATAATGAGTTCCCCAAAAACTACCCCTAAGATATACATACCTATCTCTCGTAACCAAAAACATTTTGAAAGTTGGAAGACCACCTTGAACAATTTGAAAATGATTTAGAACTCCAAATTAATTACTTGTCACTTGAAAATATTCCTCTCATAGTTTCCCCCAAAAACGACCCTTCCACGTGAAAGTTATGCAGTAGAACATATGTGTGTATGAAAAAAGCATTAAAAATAATGAAACTTAGAAAACACTGTTAGTTAATATTTATTTTCTCTAAGACGATATACAATACGTTCCCCAAAAACTACCTCTAAGTCATACATACCTACCCCTCGTGACAAAAACGTTCTAAAAGATTGAAAACCACCTTGAACAATTTAAAAATTATTTGGAAATCCAAATTAATTATATGATTCTTATCATTTTCCCCTCTTTATAATTTCCCAAAAACTACCCTTTCGCGTGAACGTATGAAGCAGAACACATATATATGTATGAAAAAGCATACAAAATAATACTACTTAGAAGATACCGTCAGTTGATACTTTTTTACTCTCTGACGATATATAATACGTTCCCTAAAAACTACCCCTAAGTCATACATGCCTACCCCTAGAGATGAAAAACGTTTTAAAAGTTGGAAAACCACCTGAAACAATGTAAACATGATTTAAAACTCCAAATTATTTACATGTAACTTGAATATTTCCCTCTCATTATAATTTCCTGAAAAACTACCCTTTCACGTAAACGTATGCAGCAGAACATACATACACGGAAAAAAAATTCTTGAGGCGAACAAGTGAATCGAGAATATATTAAACTCAAAGAAAGTGTACGCTTGCATTAGGTAAAACGTTTAGTTAGAAGAGTTACACATTTAGTTACTTTATCTAAATTGTTCTCGTAAATCAGGAATTTGGACAAAATTGCTAAGTTCGAAAGTTTATTATTTTCGACAGATTATGTATAATTGTATTATCTTAAGATTAGAAAAAAATTTAGTTGTTATAGAAAAATATTAACTTAAGTAGCCAATTTTTCGCCTGGTATGGCGAAAATGAATTTCCCTGAAATCCGTGTAATGCATTTGGAGGTCAAGTTTGTTGTTTTTATGGCGTTTCTTGATATTTCAATATAGTTATCGCCTACAATC
>NC_046660.1:83955096-83957664 GCF_010883055.1 Belonocnema kinseyi
TTTGAAAATTAAAATTCGAAAATTTTTTCTAAAGCCTCCAGGGGACTTCGTTTTCGCACGAAAAAACTTTATGTGCCCTTATTGCATCCGGACCCACAATTAATCAATCAATTGCTTAACCCTCACATCACAAGGTGGGGTGTTGAGACACCCCAAGGCCCAATTTTTGCGCATGAGCTCGGCCT
The DNA here is from genome assembly GCF_010883055.1 of Belonocnema kinseyi. NCBI lineage: Eukaryota > Metazoa > Arthropoda > Insecta > Hymenoptera > Cynipidae > Belonocnema > Belonocnema kinseyi. The sequence continues at coordinate 83,955,282 of NC_046660.1, forward strand.
AGAGCGTCTCAGGGGGGTAGGGATCTCAATAGCCTCCTCTTCAGTTGTCTTCTCCACGTGGAAATGGACGAGGGTCACTAAGTCATGCTACAGATGTTTAGAGAAGCGATAATATCAATTTTTACTGTACTATTTCGAACAAGTGATACATATCTTTTTCATGTTTTTAAGTATCTTTGTATGCTGTATTTTATGCTCATGTTTATAAAATTGCATTTTTTTGGTCAATATATCATTAACGTTACTGAAAGAAGTTACTTAATCATTTATTATCCTTTATGAAATACATTATGCGTTACGAACTGTGTAAATAGCCTTTGTGTTTCCTATAACTGGAAAAAAATCAAAGAAATGGAATTTTCTCGTAATAATTTAGCAGAAAATGATTGAAAAAGTCCTTTGAATAATTGTATAATTTTGTGAAATACGTTACAAACAATATTATACCATAAATCATTCGTTATGTGTTTCAAAATGACTGGGGTGTGGAAACACCCCACCTTGTGGTAAAAGAGACTCTGTCTCACCTTGTGGTGTGAGGGTTGACTAGTAAGATGGCGTTGAAAATTTATTTATCGCGATTATCTGAAGTTTAAGGCCAATGTTTTTCTAATTTATAAAAACAAAATTTTTATAAACTTCAGAAAAAGGAATAGCCATGTCATAATTAAGGTGCGAAACTGTCTCAAATAAAAATAGAATTCTTTCTTTTAGTTATGTTTTGTCAATCAGTGAAGTAGTCTGCGGGTACTGATAGACACCTTATTATAATTCCTATATATTTCGTGGCATAAGAAAAGATTTTTAACGTTTTCGAAACTTAAAATATTGAAATCAAACTTTTCATTTTTAACATTTTAGGTGGGCATATACCGTAATGGTCGGTTTTAGGGATCCTGCCGGAAATTCTCACCAGCCCTATAATTCATGGGATACAAAAAGAGCATTGTTGACATTTAAAAATTTTCAAATATTGGAAATCGAACCTATCCTTTGCATGGCTTGATCATGGCTGACGTGTAAGAGTAGCTAACATCTTAAAAATGTATTCGCAAATTCTTTTCCACAGAATATTATTCTTTGCCCTTCTAATTGATTTGACAAACAAAAATTTTAATTATTTTTTAAATTTTTGTTCATATGAATGTTTTTAACATTATATGTTCTTCATTTTATTGATTTTGAACTTGGCTTTCAGATCCAGAAATAAAATTCTTTATTTTACAAGTCGACATACGTCAAATGAAAATCATGAGAAGTGCTAATGAAGAGACAAACGATAAAATATGATTTGCCATCTTTCACCACAATAAAACACTGATGAGAATCCCCACATGGGTCGAAACGCCTCCAGACTTGAAATATCAAACATTTTATTTTTAGATCCTAAAGTCAATGCCAACATCAATAAAAAGAAGAATGTATTTATTAATTTTTGATTTGTCATTCTCGACGTTTTGAAATAAACAAAAAGAAAAATCCGATATTAGAGATACAGAATCTGGCCGAAAATTTCTTCGTAAAATTTTCTTAGTATGCAAACCTCAATTAAACGTAAATAAACTTTTTAATATTTTAATAATAACTTAGAAGAACATTTTTATTCAAAGTGTAGAACTTCCTAGAATGCTTAGCTTTTGAAATCTGTATAATTTACACGCGTTCTTTAAATTTATCTGATTCTTGAAAACACGTATTCAGTCCTCATGGTATTGTATTATATATGAATAAAAATGGTACTACTTGATAGTAGGTCCGTCCACTCAGCGCCGCCACCAAGGAAAATTGAAAAATGGAATACGCCATATTTTTTTTGCTTTTTTTTGCTAATTTTTTGCTAAAAAATTTTTTTTTTGCTTTTTAAGCTTCGGAGAAAAGGGTGGCGGCGCTAGCAGGGCGTCCACTCAGCGCCGCCACCTTCGAAAACTTACTAAAAATTATTATAATGAGATGAACAATTAGTGGAGATTTTTTTTTCTCTCTGATGACATACTACGTTCCCCAAAAATTACCCTAGGTCATACATACCTACCCCTCGTGACCAAAAAAGTTTTAAAAATTGAAAGACCACCTTGAACAATATAAAAATGGTTTAAAACTCCAAATTAATTACATGTAACTTGAATATTTTTTTCTCATTATAATTTCCTTAAAAACTGCCCTCTTACGTAAACTTATGCAGCAGAACATATATATGTATGAAAAAAGCATTAAAAATAATAAAACTTAGAAAACACTGTTAGTTAATATTTTTTTTCTCTTTTTTTGCTCTTCGATGATATATAATACGAGGGTAGTTCAATAAGTCCTTAGAATGAAGTATAAAAACAATTTTTTTTGGGTAAATTTTTTTTTTATTTTTCAACATAATCTCCTTGGAGCT
>NC_046660.1:83957764-83978127 GCF_010883055.1 Belonocnema kinseyi
AAAATTAAAATTCGAAAATTTTTTCTAAAGCCTCCAGGGGACTTCGTTTTCGCACGAAAAAATTTTATGTGCCCTTATTGCATCCGGACCCACAATTGAGGACGCAAAGGAGTATTTGTTATAAAACATCAATTTTTCACGTATTCAGAATTTAAATTTTCCAATTTCGTTGTCAAGAAGGTTTTTTTTTAGCTCCATAATTCCTTCACATCGAATCGTTTTTACACAGAGAAACCTTTTGCTGTAATATTTGCTAAAAATCAGACTAGATTTTACTATTTTCTGTTTGCAATGGAGGGACATAGCGGAACTTTTGTAATGTTTACTACTCCGAGTAATAACTAGTAACTACATGCCGAACTACAAAATTCGTTGGAAAAAAATAAAAAAATGCTACATTTATTTCCACAGAAGATTGCAATATTTGAAAAGGACTATAGTAACGTCGAGAGACCGGCGCACTGATTTAGTAAGCGACTTAGTAAAAATAGTGCAGTCAGATTAGCAGAAGAAAAAAAATAAACCCATCATGCGTCTCGTCGCGTTGAAGGTCACGAAACGTATCCTTTACAGTTTACACGAACATACGACGTAAATTCAGACTTATTTATGTGATCTCTTTCGCACTATTATATTTATTTAAATTGCAATTGTACAGTACACACGATTATATTTAGTTTATACATTATTATATACATGCAGGAATATTATATTACAAACTGAAACAGAAAAATGTGATTAAAGTAAAACTGGTGGGAAACGAACACGGGTCTCCAGCGCGGCAGCACGGCGATTTTCCATTCAGCTAAACTAGATACCGAGCTCCAAAAATTTATGGCTCTTATCAAGTGAATGCTAGCAGTCAAATTGACTTCCATTAAATTATTTATTAATTGTTCACAGTGATGGAATTTTTTAAATTCTAAGTACTATATCTTAATGTGATCAAATATCCTAATATCAAGGTTACAAAATTATTTTTTGCTCTCTGTGGAAAATTTGTTTTTCAATTTTAACTTTTCGAATTATCCTAATTTATTGTAATAAGGATCTTTGCATTAACCCAAATCAAGTGATTGATAAATTTAAGGAATTTCAGTAGAGCGTTGGTCGGCTGACATCGTTTACGCTCGGCTGCACTCGGTCCAACGCTAGGCTCGCTTACTAAGTCACTTACTAGTATTCGAGAGCGATCTTCCGAATTTGTCTTACCGCATAATACAAAAAATAGAAAGTGTCGTAGTATAATTCATATTCCTAAAGACAATAGCAATTCCTCTTACAAATTTAGTCTTTTATCTTATTTTAGGTACTTATTACTTTTACTCTTTTTAAATAATTTAATTATGTCTCTACTAATTTATCCTATCTAGGATTTTACTATAAAAATACTAAGACTTCGTATTATCAATAGGAAAGTTTCATATAAAAATAGCAAAGCTTACGATTATTGTATTAAAATATACGAATTATCGCCTTGGTCCCTCGATTTTAACCTAATTTAGTAATTTTTCCAGTACAAAGTTTCTCAGTGTAATGATTTAATGAAAATATTTTGTGAGCATGTCAGATTTTTTTCGGTGTATTTAATCCAAGGGGTCAATGTAACCCCTGCAAGGATTAGGAAAAAGTATTTTTCTATAAATCAAGGTACCTGTAAAATTCAATTAATTTGGCAAGGGTAAATTAATTTTTTTTTATCTATTGACACAAATAAGTGATAAAAATTGTAGTAAAAATTGCCATGTGTTAAAAACCATTCTGATAATTATTTACGACTATTCAGCGAAATATCTTTGTAATCCAAATATTGAAAAGTGGAAATAATTTATCATGCGATTACGTATTGTTTTCGTCGTAAGTAATTTTATAGCTTTGAAATCAAATCTTAAATAAATACATACTTTTACTGCATGTAGGATAAATGGCTCACTCACTGACAACTTTAACAAATACATATTTCTATTAGACCGAATCTATTTCAAATCAGGCAGGGTTCTATACTTGAAATCGCAAAATCTCTCGGGGAGGAAATATGCTGTTTTTTTGGGCAATTAGACAATACGTATTTCTCTGATTTGCAACAAAAAAAATGTCTACAAAGTTATGCGTAAATTTAAATGTTGTACTTTGTTTTTAAAAAAACTCAATTTTTGTTCTTTAAACCTCTGTAACTTTTGATCTAATTGATATATTTATTTATTTTATTTTTTATTCTAATAGCTTTGAAAATCGATTTTCTCAAAACCCACACTTAAAATTTTTTTCGCAAATTTGTTTGAACTTGTATTTGATGATGAAGACATCTTGTAAGTTTGATGCTTGCTTAATAACTTTTGTAGCCAGGGGAATTCTTTGATCTTACAACCGAATTTTCTACCTTTTCTAGGAAACAATGTGAGAAAAGAAAAAATGTGAAGATAAAAGTTCGTACGTCTAAAAAAGTTCTACGACAAATAGCTCTTTTTCTTTTTCAATATCTTTCATAGTTTATGAGAAAAATTAAAAAATTACATTTTTAGGGGAAAAAATTCTCCTGACCTCAAAAATGGCTTAGCCCGCATGATGCTGATAAGATGCGTTTCTTCTATTAGTAGAAACTTTTAAAAAATATTTAGGAAAATCTAAAAAGTGGGGATTTCAAAACAATCTTTTTGATTTGTTTCTTGAAAGTTTCAAAACATAAAAAAAAATATTTTCTGGAATATCCCACCTTTTTTATTCTTCCAAATATTTAAAAAAAGCTTCTAATAATTGAAGAAAGCACGGAAAAACGCTGGTGTTAAATTTCTTGCAGCTCAAAGGACCCTGCACCAAATGTACAGTAAAATGGCCACCGGTGGAAAATTCTAAAAAATTTTTTTTTTGTATTTTCGAACCTGCAAAGCAATAATTCGAAGGAAAAAAGTAAGAAAAATGGACAGTTTTTTTACAAACAATTGTCAAAGTTTCAATTTTTACATGTATTTTAATAGAAAAATGCTGATTTTCGTGTAAAGTTTTTTTTCTCCTAAACTAATTGTTGGATTTGGTTCAAACTTGCACATTTTTACTATCATTCCTACCAAAACAAAAGGTTCATATCCAAAATCTAGAAAGATAAACGGTTTATGGAGTATACACCATGATATAAGGGTGTTTTCATACCTCAAACACCCAAGTATGGAAATTGTCATTTCTTAGTAACTAAAGTCACTAGGTAATTTTTATTCAATTACTAGGGTATGACATAACTTTCAGATAAGTAGAGAAAGTGTGCATGTCAAGGGGTTGTTTAATCATCCCTTATTTAGAGAAGCGGAGAAATTAACTTTTCGTAAGGAATAAATCACCAAAGATCAGGCTTATAAAATCACATTAAAACATATGGAGGTAGTCTTATTTATCAGGATTTGCAGTAGAATGTATTTTCAGGGTCGCTTAATCACTCCCTATTTATTAAAACCCAAGGAAAACGATAATTTAAAGGGCATAAAGTACTAGAGATTTTTTATAATAACATTGATGAACAAAGTCACTTTAAAATATGTACAGGTTGCGTTTTTTAGCAGGATTTGCATAGGAATTTATTTTCAGGGTCGTCTAATCGCCCCCTACTTATTTAACCAGGGAAATCAATATTTTAAACGGAACAAAGCTCCAGAGATTTTATTATTAATTCATTATTGATTAAAACAGTTCACAAGGAAAGCAATAAGACAAGCTTGCAAGAAACTCTTCACTCTTCACACCATTAAGTTACAAGCACATTTTTGCGCGGGATGTCCAATTATTCATAAACATATTTATAAACATAGTCTCTCTCTCTCCCTCTCTCCCACACTTGGGTGTTTGAGGTATGAAAACACCCTTATATCATGGTGCATACCCTATAAACCGTTTATCTTTCTAGATCTTGGATATGAACCTTTTGTTTTGGTAGGAATGATAGTAAAAATGTGCAAATTTGAACCAAATCCAACTATTAGTTTAGGAGAAAAAAAACTTTTCACGAAAATCAGCATTTTTCTATTAAAACACATGTAAAAATTGAAACTTTGACAATTGTTTGTTAAAAAACTGTCTATTTTTCTTACTTTTTTCCTTCGAATTATTGCTTTGCAGGTTCGAAAATACAAGAAAAAATTTTTTTTAGAATTTTTCACCGGTGGCCATTTTACTGTACATTTGGTGCGGGGTCCTTTCATTGGTCTCCCAATCAGCAATTGAAACAATTTTCAAGTCTCCAATGTATACCTCTGAACGTAGGTACACATCTGGGCATCTAGGGGAAAGTATCATTTGGAGACTGAATTTTGGCTCAATGCCGAGAGTTGTGGAGTGCTGAACCGCGCTGTCAGCCACCTGAACGCCTATCAAAGCAACTTTTCGCATTGCGATATTAGACTAAATAATTGTTAATAAGGAAACTAATTGAAATAATATTTGCCTAATTTCCAACTTTCTTCCATTTAACAGTGTCTACTAGTCACTTAGAAAAAAATAATAATTTCCTAATGCAACTTCCAAATGTTAGGTTAGTCATGGCCGTCGATATTTAAACTAAAGACGGGATGTGTAGAAAAAGTCATGACCGTCTACATATACAGTTAGGTATTTCCACTTAAACCACTAGCTAACTTTACTTTTTTGAATAGAGAAAATCTAGAGGAAATTTCTTTGAACGAACAGGCATCAATTAAGAAGCAGACGGTCACGACTTAGTTTTTACATCCCGGCTTTGGTGGTTTAAATGTCATGTACACTGTAAACAATATTTCTTGTAATTTTACCACTTTCAGAGAGGGACGTAATATTTACTACTCCCAAAGAAACGTTTTTACGGGAAAAAATTAAAAATTGCCTTCAGTTTGTAATTTCACTTTTAGGTTATGCGATTATACAGTTCACTTTGTAAAGGTACGAATGAGATGTATATTTGTAGGTTATGGTATTCTTACTGGAAATTACTGGACAATTCCCAGAAATGATTGTATTTGTACCATATTTTGAAAATATCCTACTCAAATCAGAAATATTACAAGCACTATTAAGAATGTTTAAAAATAATAAAATGTTATTTAAATTAATGTATATTATTAAATTTCCTGAGAGAAATGTGTGATATTATAAAAATAAGCTCTCATATTATTCTATGACAAAAATAGCATTTGTTCGAGTTTATAAAAATTAAATTGGATGAAAGTCGGCTTCTGCATGCCCATTAGCGTCAATATCGGGGATTTCGTTAATTGCATGATTGGTCGTTGCTTAAAAAAAAATCATTTGTTTCATGATGTAATTTTTTCCGAAAACGATTTTATTATAAACCCAGAGCTGAATAAAACAGCACAAAGTGACACAACAAAGAACATTTCGACAATCGCACGTGCGCGCAGTTATGGCTGCTATGGCGAATGGTTGGCGATTCCCGCCGCGTTGGCAATTTTGATTTTCCGCTTTCAGCCAGGACTCGAGTTTAATTCTATTATTGTCGACCTTCATAATTTTTCTATTTATAAAATGTTCATTTAGCAATATTTTTGTACATTATACACATATAATTATTCTCTTAACTTTATTTAGATCAAATATATACGTATAAACAAATTTAATTCATTTTTAGGATTTTTACCAATTTTTAATACAGTTTTTCCAAAATTTTGGAATTTTGCAACATCTTTTTGTTTTATTCAAAAAGAAAATGCACAATTACACGAATTATCGATATTCCTAAAATTTGGTACTTTTACAATCATGAAGAAAATTCACTATGTTAGGAAGTAGGACACTTTATTTCCGACTCTCAACGTGATAGATTCGAGAAGTCAAAATGTACTTCTACTACGTTTTTGCTATAGTCCCATACAAGGAGTAGTAAAATAACAAATTCATTCGCAACCCTAACCTTCAAATTTCATTATCCCCATACTCCAAGTGGTAACAGTACAGAAAGCTTTCTGTGTAATTTTACCAATAACAACCGTGAAATTTGTTTAGTTTTTTACAGTGTAGGTTTTGACTAACCTAAGATATGGATATTATGTCACGCCAAGTACAATTTTTATTCCAAGACACTAATAGTCACTGGTAAACAGGAGGAATTTAAAAGTTAGGTAATTATTATTATAACTTACCTGCTGATCAACATCTATTTCACCCAAATAACGCCCGACAAAATTATCCTGACAGGTGACTGACAGTTTGTAGACGACGCTTCACGTTGCTCTGGATGAGAAAAAACAGTTTATAAATGATGCCTTTTCCCTAGATTCTCCGAATAACCTGTGTGGTTCAAATTTGTTGCAACTCACTTGAACGCCGATTTCGGTGTACAATGGAGGATCGGCGATTTTCTGTGAGGCATCTTATCAGCCTGTGCAGGTTAAATCATTTTTGGCACCTGGAGAAAAATTGTTTTCCTTAAAAAAATCCTTTTTGAAATTTTCTTTGTAAACTATGAAAGATATAACAAAAGAGCAACAGACATTTTTCATAGAAATTTTTCAGTTGTGCGAAGTCTTATCTTAAAATTTTTTTGTATCACACTGAAAGAAATGAATTGCTGATACAGTTATATTGCGGGCTAGATCAGCAATCTGTATGACTGGAATAGACATATCGGTGGCAGATCTAACGCGCAATATGATTGTATCAGCAATGCATTTCTTTCAGTGCAGTAATTGTTTCCAAGAAAAAGTAGAAAATTCGATTGAAAGAAAAAAGAATTCTCCTGGCTACAAAAGGTATTTAGCAAGCATTAAATTCACAAGATGTCTTCATTATCAAAGTACAAGTTAAAAAATGGCAAAAAATTTAAAGCTGGAGTGTTTGAGAAAATCTTTTTTTAATTTTTTTAAACCGCTGCCATTTTGTTAAGTTTGAACCTTTTCTCAATGTTTCAGCAAACTTTGAAGGAAAACGATAAACTCTATTAAAAATCAGGCTTTTTGAAAAATGAAGCACAAAATTCGAATACGCATGACTTTTTAGACATTTTTCTTTGCAGCTCATAAAAGTGCATATTGTCTAATTTCGTCTAAAAAACAGCATATTTCTTCCTCAAGAGATTCTGTGGTTTCAAGGGTAGAACCCTGTCTGGTTTGAAATGGATATGTTCTATTATTTAACCATTATTTCAAATAAAGTGCTTCTTGCGTTTGTTTCGTTTTTCAAGTAATGATGTTAATATGAGGCAGCACGCTCTTTAATTTTTATTTTAAATATTGGTAACTTTTCATTTTTCTATCATAATGATTATAACGTATTCTAAAAAATAATCACAAAAAGAAGGTTAGGTCAAATGACACGTTAATCCCCGTACTGAGGCGGAGTATATGAAAAACAGAAACGCAGTTATGAAACATTAAAAACCTGGGTCTCTCAGTGTAATCTTAGAAGGTTGTAAATAATTCAAGGAGAAGATACAAAAAAATAATCAGCGTAAATATCTTGATCTATATTTCGACTTCGTTATCTTCACTTTTACATCAAACAGCTAACATAATATTAGCAAGCGGATTCCTGAAAAATTATAAGTTGCTTATATAAAATTGTAAAAGAGTGAGTTTGGTCTACCTACAAAGAAAATGAGGTCACTTTTCGGGGCTCATCTCGTCAACTTCATATTTTTCTTCAATTATATTGGTGAGTATAATAATAATAATTATTTTAATTACATTTTTCGTCAATGTGTAAATCAGTTGGATCAGACATCAAAATTGTTGCATGTACCAGCAGATTTTGCTCATGGAATTTAGTGTTTGATTGTCCGTTTTCAGAGTTAAGATATTTGATGTAAAATTTAATTTACGAGAATGTCCATAAATGTCAGATTACGAGTTTGCACATAAGTTTAAATCCTAAAATGTGACGTTTTGTTCCAAACGGGTGTCTAAGCGTCACACAATGGAGAAACAGTTTACTATGTTTACTATGTTACTATGTTTACTATTTACAATGTACATCACTACTGCGTAGATGTCAATTGTTTTTCCATTGTTGAATACTTTAACACTTTTAAATACGTTTTTAGCTTTGAAAATTCAAAATTCTCTTTTGTCTTTCGACAGAAAGATCAGCAGGTGTTGCAACAGCAAATTTTAAAAAATCCAATTCAGGGAAGATAGGACTTTCAGGGGATGGCCTCCTGGAAAGCTATACATCTAATCATGCTGAAGAAACTACAATCGACAAAAAATCTCCAATTGAAGACTTGAAACCCTATAGACCCAGGAAACGCTCAAAATCTTCGACTCGTCCAGTTAAGGCTCAATATCAACACAACTCGGATACATCAGGGCATGAAGCTTACCTTGTATACCAAAAATATTATAGCCACTTTCCTGAACCTCCACCTTCATCAGGAGAGGCAGCTTACCAGTTATATCAAGACTTTTATAGCAAACATCCTCCACCAAAGATATCCCATGTGTCTTCTGTAAATACGACTAGTTTTCAACATAAGGGTACACATTTATACAATAATCCACAACATTATATTCAAAATCCTCGTCTTTCAAATCCATCAGGACGTAAAGTTGTCGATTTATATCAACAATATTTTGGTCATCCTTCACCACAAATGGTCCATGGCCCTCCTGCGAAGATGCCTAGTTTTCATCAAAACGATTTGAATATCCCTGATAAAATCAAACCTAGAATAATAGTCCATCCAACTCGTGTAATTAAGCCTAATTTTCAGGTTCACGATCTAAATTTTAACCAAAATCTGTCTGACATTAATTCACCTGCAGAATCATATGCTTCGCATAAACCAGCTTCCAGCCAATCTTCACATTCTGCAAATTATGGGGCTCATTCTGAATCTGCTGGATCTGGCAATCAAAAATAATACTTCTAGTTAAATTAGTGTGTTTTTGTATTTGTATATTTTTTTGATTAACGGAAAAATAATAACATATACGCTTACGGAAGTCGCTAACTTTAAATGTGTTTTTCTTACGTACCGGTTTTTCGTACAATTCAATTCAAAATTGCGCCGGTGAAACGTTTTGCAACCAAGAGGGTTCGTTTGTCACTTAAATAGTAAAAATGTCTAGAGTTTATTCAGGTATGTATCCATGTACGTAGCTCCTTCCCAATACGAGGGGCCTTTTCGTAGATATACCAATAATGTAAGGCATACGTGCCTTTGCGTCGCACCCGTCGTATTGTATGCAGCCTTATAATTTTGAAATTTAGACATTATTGACTGGAAATTATGTTTCTATGCTATTTTCATTTCAATCAACATTGTTTTATTAATATAAGAATTAGAGGTACTTCAAAAAATGTATGTTCCACTTCTATTTTAAACGAAATTTCTAATGTACAGTGCATTCTAAATTGACATCAGTAAAAATTGGACTGATATAATTATCTTACATATTTTGACTAAAAAATTAATTATTTATACTAAGAAAATAATCACTTTAGCAGAACAATAAGTTGATATTGCTGACTGAATCCCGAATTAACTTGAAGTGACTGATTTGATAGGCATGGAATCCGCATTGTTTGAAATAGTCAAATACATTTTTATTAACAGAAGTAAAAAAATCTGCTTTAAGAGAAATTAGCTGCTCAGGTCCATTCTGAAAAGTTCTACATTATTAATAAAAACTTTCATGTAGGTTTAGTAAAAAATTAAAGCCTCTTCAGACACGAGGGTACTTTCTAGCAGTACTCTCTGAATTTAAATAACTGATAAAAGGGTCACCGAATTAAATTATAAAGGAATTTTACTGATAAGCAGTAAAATCTCACTGCAACTCCTTCGATTAATGTATTAGTTCCTTGTAATCAACTCGTTTTTCACCTAACAATTACTGCAATCACTCACTTGCAACCGCATATAATCAGTGTACAGTTGTACATAGTAAAAATAATGTTTAAAATAATACAGAAATCTATATCATTTTGATGTGCAGCAAAAATTATACCGAAACAAGAATGCCGGGATTTTAGTTCTACTTTGCATCAAATAAATCTATTTTATCAAAGAGATAGTGTTACTTACTAAAATCTTGAAAATTGACGTTGCAAAAGAAAAATTATACAGAAAACAGTTTTTAGCACGAAAAAATGGAAGTTTCGCTGATAGAAATATAAAGTTTTCAACTTTAATGACAATACTTACACCATAAAAACTTGATATCTTGACAGATAAAATAATATCACACAATCTAATTATATTAATTAGACGTAATTCAAGACCAAAATATATTAAATCTCATAAATAAGTGAGGTCTGGCCAGGGGTCAGGCCCGACGAAGATAATATTTACAAGTGCTTAGGGCATTTAAGGGCATGTGATACTTACAGTTTATATATAAAATATCATAACGGACGTCCCCGGACTCTTTTTTGAGGGATAATAACAAAAAAAATTATTGGGCTAAATAAAAATCTTATGCTCATGCATTATTTTGAGGTTACGTCGTTTTTCATTTCTGCCTTTCCGATAATCTGGAAATTATTTATGAAATAAACTTTTTTAATTGTCTGCAAACAAGGTTAGTTCCGGGAGATTAGTTACTATGTTTATTTGTACGTCCAAAGTTTTCGGCCAAACTATTGTGTAGTTTGGAAGTAATGCTCGGGTGAATTGTAACACACATAACCTCAAAATATACACGTGCGTTGCTAGCAATATCAAAAAAATTTGGATAAAAAAACACAAAAAAAGTGTGCGGAGACGTCCGTTAGTATGTTCGCTACCATTTCCCAGATTTTGAAGGCAAAATATTTCTTATCCTAGGAAAAAAGCCGGGGGAATCTAACACTTAAAAAATTGACACTATTTCCTAAGCGCTATGCAAATTAAACACATTTTGCTAAATTAAAACTTTTTTGAATTAACCTACAAAAAAAAGTGTGTGGGGACGTCCGTTAGCATGTTCGCCATTATTTCCCAAATTTTTAAGACAAAATATTTATTATTCTAGATAAAAAGCCGGGGGAATCTAAAACTGGTAAAATCGACAATTTTCTAAGTATCACATACCCTTAAGAGAATTGAAGAATTTATGTTTTTTTTACAATATTTTAGTTGTCCAGGTTATATCAGCGGTTGAATATCAATTATTTTCTAGCTCAGACGCATATTCAGGAATTACAATGTTTCATATACAAATTTAACATTTTCAAATGTATTAATTTATTTTTAAAAAAAAGTTTTTTCTACTTTAAAAGATAGCTCTTTAACAGAATACTGTAATTTTCAACAAAATAATTGAATTTTTAACATAATAGTTGAATATTCAACCTAAAAGACAAATTTCCAACGAGAAAGTGTCAATGAATTCTAAACAAAAAAAGAAGTATTTTCCACTAAACAGTTAAATTTTCAACCAGACATAAACCGACAATAAAAAAAATTTTACAATGTATTTTAACTTTGACCCAAGTAGTTGAATTTTCAATTAAAGAAGATGAATTTATAACAAAATAATTAAACTTTTAACCAACGAGATAAGTTTTCAACTTAAAACATAAATAAAAAAATATGAAATTTGTCTTAAAGCAGAAGAATTTTCTATTACAAAAAAGGTTGAGTTTTCATCCAAAAAAGATTCAGTTAACTCAGTAACAGCAAAATTTGAATTTTTGTAACAAAAAAATAAGTTTTTACGAAAAAAATTTAATTTTCAATCCAAAATGACGAATTTTTTCAACCTAAAAGGATGAATTTTTAACAAAATAGTTCAATTCTTTACCAAATAGTTGCATTTTTATCCAATAAAGATTTCATTTCTGCTAAAGCAGGTAAACTTTAAAATAAAAAAGACGAACTTTCAAAAAAAGAGTTGAATTTTCAAACGAAAAGTTAAGGAAAAAATGCAATTTTCTATTAATTAAAATAAATTCTGAGATTCTCATAAATTCTCAGAGAATTTATTTCTCGGTTATATTCTCGGTAATATTCTCATCCTCGTTACCATTCTCAAAGTAATATAACCGGCTCAGAACTCTTAACTACATAGAAGAAACATTAAATATTTTATTATCAATCCGGTCGGTATGAAGGTTTCTTTTATTGGTACCGTAGAAACATTGCGCAAAGTCCGTTTCTAGTATAATGTCAACGAATAAGAGTTTATATTACAACTATCTCTATTTTTATTCAAAATAACTTATTCATCTTGTTGGATATATTCAAAGGTAATTTTTCCAGTACATAAAATACCACAGAAGCAAACCATCACATTTTCTTATCTTTAAACGTTTTGATTTTCATAAAAAGCTGCATGTGATTAATACTTATAGAAGTATGATATAAAATAATGTAGCACTCGAAATGAGAAAAAATGGATCAATTCAACATCTCATTAACTTAAAAAAAATCATTGACTGTTAACTGGTTGGCGCTGCCCCCCCCCCCCCCTTCTCTTATAGGGCGAAAAATGGATAATAAGACTCAATATCTGGATTTTTAACTAAAGGATAAGACAATGATACAGATATTAGGGTGTAATATCTTGATATTTCAACTTAATTGCCAATTATTAAAACTTGAAATACGAAAATATCCCGATATTAAGTTTTAATTTCGTCAACCGTCAAATTAAAATTTAGATAACTTAAATTTTTACATGCTCACACGGAAAAAAAATTCTTGAGGCGAACGAGGGAATCGAGAATATATTAAACTTAAAGAAAGTGTACGCTTGGATTAGGTAAAACGTTTAGTTAGAAGAGTTACACATTTAGTTACTTTATTTAAATTATTCTCGTAAATCAGGAATTTGAACAAAATTGCTAAGTTCGAAAGTTTATTATTTTCGACAGATTATGTATAATTGTATCATCTTCAGATTAGAAAAAAAATTTAGTTGTTATAGAAATATATTGACTTACAGTAGCCAATTTTTCGTCTGGTATCGCGAAAATGAATTTCCCTGAAATCCGTGTAATGCATTTGGAGGTCAAGTTTGTTGTTTTTATCGCGTTTCTTGATATTTCAATATAGTCATCGCCTACATTCGAAATAAATGTAAATTATTATTACTGCAGCATAAACTCCATTTAATATTAACAATCGCGCACATTTTAAGCGGTAAAAAGCGTTTAATTGCCCAAAGGAAATCTCAACTGTCACTGCTCCCGATTAGACCGTCGCGATTTTATTTCGCTGCTCCCATAATGCACCGGCGCTCTTCCGATAATTGCTTCAGACACCTATTTTTAATATCCCTATTATAGCTATACTTATTAGGGGTTTGACTATACGATATCCCTGGTATATGGAAAATGGTCAAGGATATTAATTTTCGCTGATCCAGGGATCTTTCTTAATTCCTTCGTTCGTTTTCAGCTAAATGTTTAGCTATAATAAGGAATAATATCCCTCTCACAGCTGAATTTTTTTTACCGTGCATCAGAGAAGGTACACTGACGTGCTAAAGTTTTAGGCCACATATTTTTTTATGACTGAATGAATTCTCTTAATATTAATTATGCCAGAGCTAAAAAAATGTATCTTTAAAAGGTTGATTGTTTTCGAAATTCAGTATAAAATAACCCCAGGCTGAAGCGAATTTGTCTAGTTTTTAAGTAAATATACTAAAAATAGTGTAAATTTCAATGTTTTCTTGAATTTTCAATAACTTCCGAAATAGTCAATATTTTTCAATGTTCTTGGGCTCATTTTGAAGATTTTTTTCAACGAATCACCAAAGGGTTATGTGTATAAATCGTAAAAATTTTCTTTTTGAATTGCAAAAACTTGAAGTTGTAGCAAAAAAGTTGGACAAATTGCAATATTATTTTCAGTAACAAAAATATTTTTCTAAAATATATGAAACATATAATCATGACGTTTCTATGTAATTTGTCTATTTATTATTTATTTTTTATTCTGATTTGCCTACAGGTAAGATGTTTTCAAATTTTTCAAACTTTTTTACTACAACTTCAAGTTCTTGCAATTCGAAAAGATATTTTTTACAATTTATACTGATAAGCTGTTGTGATACAATTAAAAAATAGCTTCAGAATGAGCCAAAGCACATTGAAAAATGTTCATTATTTCGGAAGTTATTAAAAATTTAAGAAAACATGGAAATTTACACTATTTTTGCAATATTTACTTAAAAACTAGACAAATTGGCTTCAGCATGGGCTTATTTTATACCCAATTGCGAAAACAATCAACCGTTTAAAGATACATTTTTTTAGCTATAGTATAATTAAAATTAAGAGAATTTATTCAGTCATAAAAAAGAGGTGGCCTAAAACTTTTGCACAGTAGTGTATTAGATTGTCTGTCTGTCTGGGGGTACGATAACTATTGAAATTACTGAAAAGTGAGTGAAGATTGAAAAGAATAAGAAATTATGTATAATCTACAGCGTTTGAGATGAGGTTCTTTCCCTGATACTTATTGTATGAAAGTCATCCTTGAGCTTCTACATCTCAACTGGCGATTCTTCTTTCTAGAATTTTTTAATTTTTCGTAATGCAGATTAATGTCTGATATCCTAAAGGCTTCTTAATTTAAAGTTCGTCTTGACTTTCTAAATTTTTACATCTTTTACACATTCTGTAATTTCGCTACTTTCCACACATTGACTTTCTGAAATTTGTATTGAAAATTCCCATTTTGCGAATTTGTAAATACACTAACATAGATAATTTACAGCTCTTTAAACGGGATATGTCATTAAATGGTTTGGCAGTTCCAAGACTAGAAGACTGTACAAATTTCCAAGGAAGAGAAATAACATAAGTTTTAGGTGTAAATATCTGATTGTGTGTTTAAAAAAGTGCAATAGAAATGTTGTATTAATATATTATAATAAACCTAGTTGCCCAAAACGAACCTTCTAGTCCGTGCAGAAATTTCGATCGCGGCCAAACCAGGCCAGATCGGGAATCCTGGTCGGGGCCAGATCGCGGATGAAACACGCACAGACCGGCACCAGGTCGGGACATCCGATCATGAAACCCGATCGGTATTCGATCAGTCTCCTTATAATCCATTCATGAGTTTCGCCTATGAAGATTTAATTTAAGTGAACTCGAAACTAGTGAATGGTCCTCTTCTGTCGACGCCCACCACAATATTTTCAATTTCCTATAAAAGTATTTTAAGTTAAAATTAAAGTAGTACGGACACGTAAAGAAGAGGTTTCACAAAACAAAATTTAATTGTACTTTTGAGAAACGTAAGATTATTGTAAATGTTATAAGTTGCAAGGAAAAAGTTGGTTTTTATGAAAAAAAAATTATAATAACCAGAAATATTTTATTTAACAATTTTCATTTCTTGCAACAACGAAAAATGTGTCTATAATACTTCTTAATAATTTAAAAAAATTTATACACGATCCTGATAAGTGACAGCTTAATTTTTTGGCGAAAATATTTCCTACAACTTGACTATTTCGAATATTTCCAACAAAAATTCAAATTTCACTTGAAGAACGAAAATGATCGGAAAATTATATATAATTCGTTTAAAATTTTTCTGTAAACAAATTCAATTTTCCGTCAATTGCTTTACTTCTTGAAAAATTCGAGAAGGTAGTTGTGGATAATCTTTTTACCAAAAAATTGAGCTATCATTTATTGGGACTGTTTTATTTTATTAAGTTTGCTAAGAAGTGATATAGACAAAAAAGCTTTTACAAGAAATGGCAATTTTTGAATAAAATATTTCTGGTTATTTAACATATTATTTACAGAATACAATTAATTTTAATTTTTATTATTTTATTTTATTATTTTATTTTTATTATTGTTATATTTATACTTGTGCATTGCTTTCTAATATAGTTTTTTAATTAATTGAGAAAATTAGTTTAGATTTCCAGATCTGGAACCTTCAGAACCTCTTAAATAATTTAAAGCATAAGGAATAAGAGGAGGATATAGTTGCCATAACGTTGTTTTCCCAAGCGGCAAGCTTCATCCTTTTAGAGTTTTTTTAGAAATCAGTAAGTGGTTGTTATGGAATTTGAGAATGTGGGTTATGTGGAGTTTGAGAATGGGGATTTTAAGTTTTTTGATAGGAATTTTTGGCTTGCTCCTGCAGTACAAGTGCTAAATGAAGATTTTCCCGGCTGAATCTTGGAGATAAGAATGCGGCCTTTTGGACTGTTGTTGAAAAGATTGATATGAACAGAGAGCTTGACGCTCTACTGGAGATAGATTTTGGGAGTTTTGGTCAAAATCGTTTTCATACAAATGGTAAGTTTCATACCCTTCCGAATCTTTGAGATTAGCGTCTGGAGGTTGAGACTGTCGACTGAAAGATTGATGATACTAATCGTGATCTTGAATCTCTGCTGAATTGGAGGAAGAGGTCTACATAATGGTGTTCCAACAAATTGTAAGGTACTTCCAGATCATTAGTCTGTTTCAAATTAACCTTAGGATGCTGATTGCGTTCAGGGGTGCCATACAGACATTTTTTTAGCCTACGAAATGTATATATGAACAATTCTTTATTTTGGATGATTAAAGAATTTTCCTTTTTACCTTTTTTTTTACATATCTTTGTTAGAAGATGGAAATGTTCATTTTATATAATTTTTTTAGTTCAAAACCCAAACTGTGCGTCTTATAAAAAAAAGGTGCTAGCCAAATTCGTAGAGCTTTTTGAGCTGAATAATTTTCCTTTGTAAAATTGTTTTTGTCTTGTATAGTTTAGCCAACAAACTAAAATTTTTCGTTTTAATAACATTTTTCACGATTAAAACAGAAACCATGCGTCTTATCAAAAAGTCGTTGCAGCAAAATTGCAGATCATTTTTGGATGAACAATTTTGCTTCTAAATCTTTTTTCCTGTCTCGTGTCGTTTGGCTCAAAATGTAAATTTTCTATTTTTAGTTAGAACTTTGAATAGTTACGACCACAAGCGTTAGTCAAAGTTGGACTTGACCTCTCTTTTTGGTTGGACAGTCACCGTCGTAAAAATCTTTTATCTCTCTCAGGGGGTCTCAAAACTTGCAGATTTTCTGAAAACCTGCAATGACAAATTATACATAAAACTTACATCTTCTGATTATAGGATGAGAATGTACAATAATAATAATAAACATAAGTATGGTAACGGGAAAGTAACTCTAATAATAAATCATTGTATTAGAGGCCCGTCAAATGTTTTTTCCCTTTTTTATTCTTTAAAATATGAATTTATTTTTTGTATAAAACAGAAAATTTATTTATCAAACTAATTGACTGAGCTAAGTTAAGTGACCATTACTGGGACAGTTAGGAAAAGCTAACCCACATAAACACAATTTTAAAATGGAGAATTGTAATTTTTTGTACAAAAACCGTCATAATAAGAGGCTAAGACATTTTTTGACCGATTAGAACAAAAAATACATTAGTAATTTTATAGTTAATTAATATAACTGGATACTTTTAAAGCTAGTCAGATCGCTCATTAGTGGGAAACGAATTTTGGAACATACCCTTTAGTGGGACACCAAAGAAGCCAATACTGGGACAAGGAAAATCGAAATAAAATGGCACAATTTACTTATAATTTATTACAGAATACATTAAAAAGCAGAATGGATTGTGATTACCGTTTAATTAATTATTCTAAAAAAGTTGTTTAAAGTAGTTTATGGAAATCTCTCATTCTAACCTCAAATTTTGCCAAATGCTTAGGTATGTAATTTAATAATAACTCATAAATTAAAAAAAATTATGTTTTGGCTAAACATTTCATTATTTGGTTGAAAATTGTATTGACTGAAAAATCTGTTTTGATTAATATTTCAACTATTTTGTTGAAATTTGGTGTTTTTTGTTCGAAAATTTGTAATTTTAATTATAAATTACATTTTGCGTTGAGAAAAATGCAACTGTTTTGTTAAAAATGATATTATTCAGGTAGACAATTAATAAATCGAACTGCTGAAGTCTCAACCTTAACAGATTAATTTTCAACCACAGTTGTTTTTTTGATCAAGAAAGATGAAATTTATGATTAAACAGGAAAGTTCATTTGCTTCATTTATCTTAAAAAGTAAATCGATAACATTAATCTTATTAATATTTCATATAAATTTATAATATTAAATTTTAATGCATACTTAATAATTTTTGTTGAAAAATTAAATTTATTAGATACTATATGTATATATTACATTATTTACCTAAGCAGTCGGGAAACTTTGAGGTTTGAATTGTAGGTTTCAATAAACTACTTTGAACAACTTTTTTAGGATCAATAATCAATTAAACGGCAAAGTTGTGCCTTATAAACAATATTTTTAACACATCACTAAAATAATACTGCGACATTTAATTAAAAACACGGCGAAAGTGACCATCTCCGTAATGGAAACGCAATTTCGCAACTCACGTTCAAGGATGCGTAACCGAGAGCAGTCAGGGACAGCTCGTCCCGGTTTAGGCAACTTCACAAAAATTTGTCCCAATGCGAGATATTAAAAAATTCATAAGTTATCGAATAAAACTGCTAATAAAGTTATGAATTTTATTCTTAAACGTATTAAAAATGTGCAAAAACATTATTTGTTCTTTTAGTGTATGAAATTTCAATAACACAGTGCTGTAAAAGTTATGCGGGAAGTTTTGAAATAAAAAAAAAATTGCAAATTTTGTAGCAGTTCATTCACACATTTTGAGGAATTTTTTTGATTATTTTTTACTGAATGGTAACAAATTTAAAAGAACTTTACAAATAATAGAACATTTTTACTTTTGTAATTTATATTGCAATATAAAAGATACTCAATGATATTTATTATTGTCTCAGTATTGGACATACTTTTTACGTTGTCCCAGTAATGATCTGTTTACCTTAATTCCTTTGATTAAAAAACACTTTTATTTTTACATTTTTTACTATTCGTACTTTTCTATCGTTTTTTATTTTACAAGACCTATGTCTCGACACAGTTTGGAGACGCAGCCAGACATCGATGTCTTGGAGGCGAACTCAAGACATAACCAATTCGAACTCAGCATTTCTACTCGGGCATCCAGATCACGACAAGAACACCGAAAAGACAACTCATTTTCAAATGAATCAAGATATTAAAATTCTTTTTAATTTTTAGTTTAAGAAATTAACGTAGAACTGCGAGAATTTATTGTATAGCAAATACTGCCAATAGTGAATAATGGGTTATTCCATTTTATTTCGCCAAAGTCGGTTGCGACTTGCTAAAAAAAATGGTTGTTACTTACCTATGATAAAACTCAGAGCCTTTTCAACTCATTTATTAGATAAATTTATCAAATTACTTTTTTTTCAGACATTTTATTTTCAAAATACAAAGGTACAGAAAAAATGCCACATTTATGTGCATAGTAGAATATGGAAAAATTCAAATAAAAAATAAAAATTAGGGAAAGGAAATTATAAATATGAATAAATCACTACAGATACAATATTTTAATACTGTTATCATGAATAAATAACAGGCTATTATTTGTATTTTAATCAAGAATAAGAACGATGTACTCTTTGAAGACTAGAAATAATTTTTAAGTCTACGCAATACAATTAAAAATAAATTTCTAATTTTGCACATTTGTAAATACACAGAATAAAGTAATGATAAAATTTGTTGCAGGAAATTTTGTAGATGGATAAAGTCTTATTCAAACAACTTCCCGTTTTCCAAAGCATATTTTTTACCATAGAAAAACAAAAGAAAGTTTAACCGATATTTGGTTAAAGTTTATCCTGTAAAGTTAATTTTTGTTGCAGCGAATCTTTCATCGGAAATCGATGTAAAGTTTATCTTCTGTTTTTTCTGTGTACATTGTCACAGACGAAATACCGAACATTGGTATTATCTCAATTTTCAGTCTTCTCGCAACATATGTATAATCTTAGAAGATTTTAAACAATTTAAGGCAGAGATCAAATACAAGTTTTAAGTGTAAATACCTTAATTTGTTTCGAAAAAAATACAACAGAAAATTTACATTGCTATATATTATAGTAAACACAGTTGCTTGAGAAGAAAACTTTGCAGCATGGTCAGTAAATAATGTCTTTATTTCAAAAAGTGTTATATAAAAACATAATTTGAAATCATACATGCATTAGAATTAGAAGACTGTTTAAAATAGTAACGAGTGTGGCATATAAATGCTTATGAGTTACATTATTGTTACATGCACAAAAATGTATTATGTACTTGAACATTTTCTTGAATTAATTTATGACATTTCCAGCCCAAAATCAGCCCTTTATAACAGTTTGAAAAAGAGTGGCTAGGGCAATTTTGAAGTTGTAACTATGAAAATCTAGTTTTTCATGAAAACACATTTAAGGTTAACTATTTCCATAAAACACGTGTTATCATTCTTTTATTAATCACAAAATATTTTCCCGAAAAAACACAATGTATTACGTTATTGTTATATGTAAAATTTTACA
>NC_046660.1:83978227-83979937 GCF_010883055.1 Belonocnema kinseyi
AGATCTTAAGATCGTCCATGTAAAATACATGAGTGACCTTGTACTTTCGATCTGCAGGTTTGCCACACAAGTACCCGTCGGAATGGCGCAGTGCTAGAGATAATGGCAATAATGTAAGGCAAAAGAGGAGTGGCCTCATGGTGTCGCCCTGAAAGACAACTCTCTGAAACGTGACCTTGTTAGTTGTCACACGATTTTTTCCAGATGAGATAGTAAATCTGGTTTTACAAAGCGGCATCAATCTCTCTATGCACCCAACTATTTGCGGATGAACCTTTAAGATTTCCAAAAGACAGATGATAAGTCTATGGGATGTCGAATCGAGAGCAGGTTCTCTCGACATCCGGCTACGCCTTTCTTTGAGCCTCGTTGTTCATACATTTCTTGCCACACAGGTTCAATTGACCGAACAATCCTATCATTTAGAATAGCTGTGAATATCTTATAAAGCGTGTTCAGACAAGTTATTGGCCTGTAGTTCTTCGGGTCAGCTAAGTTGCCTATTTTCGGCAGGAGTATTGTGCGCCCTTCCACCAACCACTCTGGAATCGGCTCTTCCGACTTCAAATATGAGGTGAAAATACGGGCCAAATGCTGATGGGTTGAAGAAAACTTCTTCCACCAGAAGGTTTTGATACAATCTGGTCCCGGTGCGGAATAGTTCCTCATCTCTCTTAATACTTTTTTCACCTCCTCGGTAGTGATGGGTGGGCATTCTTTATCAGTTGTTATGAGGGCAACACATAACTCCTTGAAGCTATTTATACTTTCTGAGTCTTCGTCCAGTCTATGCTGAACTTCGGAGACTTCTCTCCAAAATACTTCGACCTCCTCTCGTTTGGGTGGGTGTTCGACAGTAACTGGAGGGTCTTGGAAGAGTCGAGATGGGTCAGAGAGAAACTGTTGATTTTCTCTGACCCACCTCTCCCTCCGCTCTAGACTTCTCTTAGCGTCAGATAGTATAAGTATTCTCTCAACAATATGCTGCCTGATGGTCAGCAGCTTTGACTTGTTAAGTGTTTGATAACGGGTCCGGAGTTCGTGCGCGAACTTTCGAACCTTGGCGGTAAAATTCCTGTCATGTGATGTAGTCAATCACACATTGAATGCGGGACGCGTACTGTCTTGCCTAGCCTATCTTTATGGCAAGTTGATGCATCCGTCTTTGGTCTTATGATCAGCCGTTGGTTTTGTTTTACGGTTCGCATCGGCCAAAGCTCTCGCTGCATTATACACACAATAATTGATAGCCCAGAGGTCGGATTCATCGGAAAAATGTCCATGAAGCTCGTCATCCATTTCAGCCAGATCTTTAGGCTTGAAAGAAACCTTAGTGTTGATGTTTCATCGGGTCGTAAAGCATCGCTCTTCATCTATTGGATGCCTGCCCACGGTTGGTCTTAGTGTCGCCTCTCTTTCTTTGTTGCCGGCTTGTTCTAGCTGTGGTAGAGTAGTTGTTCCGCTTACATAGCCCCTTTTACGGAGTAGTTCAGCATGGTTACGCAGACGTTGCTGCGAGAATTGCGATAGCTCCGGGTGTTTCTCGCACCACAGAGCATGCAGCCGTGCCATGTAACCCCGTTCACGGACCAGTTCGCATCGTAGCACTCTAGCAAGTCGTGATTCAGTTGCTTCGTCCACCCAAAGGTCACGAGATCCCGCCGATCCATCGCATTGAATCCATTTTCATTGGCTCCCCCAGCTCTAGAT
>NC_046660.1:83980037-83983620 GCF_010883055.1 Belonocnema kinseyi
TTTTGAGCCAAGACATTCCCGATGATAGCTGCAGGGCGTGCCATGCACACCCCGAGCATTTAGGTCACATACTATCTAGTTGTCCAACTCACGCGGGAACGATCTACAATCAAAGGCACAATGCGGCACTAAGAGTGCTTTATTACCATCTCTGTCACTCCTACGGCATTCACCTTAATATCGCTCCTCTAAATGCTCCTAGGGAAATTGAGTCAATTATCAGGAATGGGGAGTGCCGCGTATACTGAAACTTTATATTCTCGACAATTGTTTCTGTTGCTCACTCGAGGCGTGACATGGTTCTTCTTGTCTTCGAGAAGCGAACCATGTTCATTATCGAATTTTCGGCACCAGCTGACAAAAACATCATAGCCAAGGAGAATGAAAAAAAAAGAGAGGTATCGGGACCTTATAAGGGAGTTGCAACGATTGTACCCGGAATATTTTGTTAAACTGATCGTCCTTATCATCGGCGCTCTTGGAGGTGCCAAGCTTTCACTTGCTAATGGCCTAAAAAGCATCCATGCGTGTCAACAATATGCTAGAACACTTGCGGGAAAAATGCAGAAGGCGGTCGTCCTTGGGTCGCTCCGTGTTCTTAGGGTGCACGAGGCTTTTGCTGGATCGTCGTATTGATTCCTTTACAGACTGTAACCACCTATCTCACGGTTGTGAGTCGCGGTGGTGGCTGAAATTTTACCGCAAATTCGCTGGAAGCGGGTGCAATTTTTCAGATTAGCACCCGCTCTCGGCGAAATCCTGCGGTTGTCCTTATGAGAATTTTTTAATTATATATATATATATATAATCATATATAATAAATGGCTTACTTGGTTTGACGCTTGGGCTTCACCTCAGAGGTTTGGGGTTCGATCCCTGAGCCGGTACCTCTGGAAATTTTTCTATGTACCTTTACCGAGTCTCTGGTGGTTCGGAACCCACCTTAAGCTGTAGGTCCCCCATCGTTTACTTGACTGCAGCCCAGTCCGCCAATGATGAGGTAAAACCCAGGCTTTGTCCAATATGTCAGGGCACACAGCTCTCATCAGATCACTTGATTGCATTATAAAAATGCGTCCGTGACTGATGATATGTACGAAGACAGCTCCGTGTTAAATAATCAAAAATAAAATCCAACTCTAACCAAAAATGCCTTCGACATGTTGGGCAGTAACCATCTTAAACATGTGACAAAAATGAATTGTTTAAACAATTAATTTTTTATAATAATAATGATAGATTATTCGTTCATTTTTCATTCATTTTTTAATGTTTAGCAGACTTTAGAATTTAAGCCCATTTACAATTTTTGATGCTGAAATAAGTCAAATTTGACATTGAAATTGGCCATTTTTGAAGTTTTTGTTTGAAAAATAATAAGTCGCGGATTTACATTATATATAAATGAGGTCTTCGTTTTATTTCTCTGAAAATTTCACGTTGGTTGCAAGTCTTTTTGTACCGAAATATCGATTTTCGAAATAACCCGATTGATTGCTTTTTTAAGATTTGGCAAAACGAGATAAAGTCTAAGTTGAAGTTGGCTTTTTTCATTCGACTGGAAGAAATTTGAATTTTTAATATTTAGCTATCTGCAACTTACTAATTTCTTCGCTCAACCAAATGTCAAAATAGCAATATTTCGGTCTATAATTCGAAAATTGATATTTGGACAGATCGATCTTTCTTCAGCGATTTCAATGATATTGAATACTTATTTTTTGATTTATTTTTGTTAGTGTATTTTGATTTTAAACAGCAGTATACAGGTTTCCCTGTAATATTGTTTGGTAATGATCACTCAGGAGTCAGGACTATCTTCTCTTGTTTTATAAAAAAAAAATTCATCAGTTTTTGGGACATTTTGGATTTCTATTTTTAAGATTGTTCCGAATTTTCTCTATGGAAAAGAACTTCTCGATATTGGGGATTCAGCTTGATGTACTTGACGTATTTACAATTTTCTAAAATGTTTGTACATATACTGAGGTATTCTTTTCTTTTATGTTTCAGGTAAGTTTCTATCAGCGATTTCTTGGTTTTCATCTCAAATTAAAAGAGTTTGGTCAGTAAGTTTGCAAATTATGAATTGTAATCTAAATTAAAAATCGGCTGGCAAAGATGGCGCTTGATCAAGAAAAATCTGCTTTGGTGCGGAATCTTTCTTCAAACTTTGAGCATAAGTTAATATACTTCGTTACATGCCATAGTTTCTTCAATGTACATGTACACTACACTGAACAGAAAATTCTAGTGCAAAAATCTTTTGTCCTAATAAAAAAATATTTTTTAAATAAAGTAGTTTTGTTGATCCGACGCATGGACATAGGAAACAAGGAACTAGGCATGCCATTGCGGGGGTGATGCAATGAGGGCGGAGGTCCGCCACCTTTTGATGTACCGCGACAAACATGGAAGCGCCCAAATGTTTATATTTTCATGCACAGTTTGTCGGCAAAAATACTCGCGCGCATGATCAAATGGCACATCGTAAGATGGCGGCTCTCCCCACTCATGGAATTCTTCCCCCTCCCGTGGATTCAACCCCGCTCGCCCAAGTTAGGATGGCATGCCTAGTCCCGTGTTTTCTATTTCCATGATCCAACGTAATTTCGGCCGAGGGTTCAGTTGTAGTTTAATCAAATTTCTTCATAGCAATTAAGAAATTAAGTTGATCAATTGAAAACTTTAACCAACCAGAACTTTTCCAACAATTTATAATTATTTAAAAGTAGGTAAATAAGGCTAGGATTACTGTTCCAATACAGAAAATTTTGAAATCTATAAAAACTTTAAAATAACCGCTACTCAAGCATATAATATTATACTTACATATTCTTCTCCTGTGTGAATGGAGAGAATTACAGTTTGACTGACAAGAATCTCTTCGTGTTTCTTGATGGAGTCGAGACTGTAAGTGCCTTTTCATGCAAATGTCTGAAAGAAGAGTCGTCAGAATGTTTATCACGGGAAGTTACTTTATGAAGAAAACTGTCGAGGATCATGAAAGGGTACATCTCTTGAAGAGTAGACTTTACTTTTTCTCTCTTTTTTTTCCCTTCGTTTTTTTGTGCCTTCCGTTTCCACAAGTATAAATACAGATTCTCGTATTTCTCCTCTTCATCATACTCTTCCAGCCTTCCGTAATGTTGCACCCGATAGAGTTTCGACTGGATGACTATATAGAACTTAAATATAGTTTTAATAATAATTAGTATAATCATTATTCAGTTTTCGCCTTCAATAATTTGAAGGCAACATAAAATAATTTAGATCTATAAGCTGTGGTATAAGGCTTCATTTAATTTTGAAGCTACTTTCAACTTTAGTTATCTATATAATTATTTTCAATCAATGGTGTTGCCGAAAAAACATTCCTGCAATGGCCTTCATTTTGAGAGTTGTCATTTGTCTTGTATTGACAGTTAAAAGCAAAAGATTTTTATTTAACTAGTTCAGGAAGATTCTTGACAAAAGTAGTCAAATCCAAAGAAGCCAAAATAATTCGTTCAGAAAACACTTGATTGAAATCGTGGAAAATATGAAAAATTCTTATGTTTTATAGTAATTTTTTATAGTTTGA
>NC_046660.1:83983720-84005497 GCF_010883055.1 Belonocnema kinseyi
TGAAAGATAAGGTAAATACAATTGTATAATAAAAACAGAAATTTGTTTTTCGCGATGAGTAGGGATGTAAATTTGCATGAAACTTTAGCCTGATGAAAAGTTCATGAAACATTGGGAGTTTCGTGAAACATTGCAATGTTTCAAATATAGGGGCGGGAACATTCAAACTGATAAGATAAAAGCCTATTATTCCTTGAAGCAGTTAGCTTGTTTAACAGTCGCAATTCCTTATTAGTATGATTTTTAAAACATTGGCTGTTTTCCTATCATTTTTGCCGCTTTTTGTTCCAATATTTATTATTATTATTATTATTATTATTATTATACCATTAAGCCATTTCCCTTTCGCGGTAGGCATGACTCGCTCGGTGAGGAGGGGAGTAATCGTATACTTTGAATTTAATAGAAGTGAAGCTTATTTAAATAAATTGAAATTTTTTAAATTTCAGTTTCTGGAAAGCAGAGAAATTTGCCTGTCTTAATTTCATGGTAAATTAAGCAAAAAATTAAGTCGGAATTCACAAATTACCTATTTCAGTGAAAAAATTAGTGTTTTGAAACATTTATCCTATTTAAATGTAATCAAATATTTAAAATTTTTTCTAAAAATCAAGCGAAATTAATTAATTATACTAAAATACATATATTTTAAAACAATTTGACGGGAATTGCAGTATTTTGACAAGTAATTAACACTGGTGGCCCAGCGTACACAATGGGCAGAGTGTTGCCGGTTTTAGGCGCAGAAAACTCTTCATTTTCATTTGCAAAAAAAGAACATTTTCCGGGAAGAGATCTCTGTCCGAACCGACCTTTAGATTATGTAGTAAAAATATTTCGTTCAACAATTTATCCTTTTAGACTATAGTGGATCAACCGAAACGGAGACTCATTTAAAGCGCCTTAAGGGATCGGAAATAAAAAATGTAGAACAAAATTTATGAAACGCTTATTATGAGTTTTAAAAAGTTTCTTTGATTCAAATAAATTTCTCATTATGTAAATCTTTGCATCAAAGAAATGTTTTTTTTTTATAAATAACAATGTTTCTTTCTTCTTCTATTAAAAAAACAGACTGAAAGTTTTTAAAAATTTATTTAAGTTAGAAATGAAATCTATTTTCTCATGGGTAATTTTGTTCAAAATGAGCATGAAAAAGATTCACAATTACAAAAAAGATTTTCAAAACTACCTCACTTTTCAGCTCATTCGAGACAAATAAATAACAAATGAAAAAAGAAAAAAGTTGTAATATTGTATTATCCGATTAAATACACATAGAGAAACCCCAAGATTTTTTAAATCTTAAAATTGGATAAAAACACTCCAGGCTATTGACGAAATTTCTTTTATTAGCATTAAGGTCTATAATTTGTTGGGATGTCAATTAAAAAAAGCTCCTCTACAAAAATGATATTCGTGTAACACAGAAAATCGCCGATCTTTCAATGTACACCGAAATCGGTGTTCAATAGAGTTGCAACAAATTTGAGCCACACAGGTTAATTCGGAGAATCTAGGAGAAAAGCATCATTTAGACACTGTTTTTTCTCATCCAGTGCAACGTGAAGTGTCGTCTACAAACTGTAACTCACCTGTCAAGATTATTTGGTGGGTCGTTATTTGAGTGAAACAGATGTTAATAAGCAGGTAAGTTATAATAATAATTACCTAACTTTTTATTTCCTCCTATTTACCAGCGACTGAATAATCTTGGAATAAAAATAGTACTTGGCGTAATATAATATCCAAATGTTAGGTTAGTCAAAACCTACTATATGACATTCAAACCACCAAAGCCGGGATGTACAAACTAAGTTGTGACCGGCTGCATCGAAATTGATGCCTGGTCGTTCGAACAAATTTCCACTAGATTTTCTGCGGAAGTTTAAAGGTATCTTAGATATCTAATCTTGCAGTGGCTAGTGTCATGCATGAAAGATAAGGTAAATACAATTGTATAATA
Source organism: Belonocnema kinseyi (assembly GCF_010883055.1). Taxonomy (NCBI): domain Eukaryota; kingdom Metazoa; phylum Arthropoda; class Insecta; order Hymenoptera; family Cynipidae; genus Belonocnema; species Belonocnema kinseyi. The sequence goes on from NC_046660.1 coordinate 83,985,687, forward strand.
AAAACATTTCTTCGTCAAAGGTAATTTTTTCTGTATAAGTGTAGTTAAAAAATAGCTTTTATTTTTTAATTACTATTTAATGAAATAATGAAATAATAATAATGATTATTAATTACAAGCATATTACAGAAATAAAGTTTTATTCCATGCATTTGATACATTTTTTCCCACTCAGCTTTTAACAAAGTGAAGTTAGTTGATGGTTGAAGTGAAAATACCTAATTGGGGATTTCATATCCCAATTTTTTCCTGCCGGCTGATTTGATTTATTTTTCCGGTTTGTACTATGGACCAATGATGTCAATGTTGGCACCCTGAGCTACTGCGCTTGCGTTAGGGCTTAACGCTGGTTGGCCACACTTGACGCGCGATTAAAAATTAAATTGAAAAAAAAAAACAATTCTTGTAATTTAAAATTTAAAAATTTAAATTTTCTTTTTTTTTCTTAATTTATTTCAAAGATACGATTCCGATAAAAACAGAAATGCACATTACTCAAATTGAAAAATACTATAGGGTAAAGCTCATAATCACATTTTATATTATAATATAATATTTGAGTACATTCAATCAAAGAATCATAGTAAAAACTTAAAATCCATAAATACGATCAAATATTAAAAAAGGTGAAAAGTTCCGATGCTTTTAAATGACAAATAACCTCATATTACTTTAATTTCAAGATTGGACTATCATGTACAAACCCGTTAAGTAAGTACTTCATATAAGAGTTACAGTATAGTTATCCCGCAATTAATTCAGCAGACCCACAGCCCGAGAATTAAAAAATTTAGTACATTAAAGAATTCTTCTTGCTACTTAAGTAAAAGAGTAACAACAATATTTAAATCAAAAATGTATAGATTATGCCTCACAGGATTTACTCTGATGTTATTGAACTGATTAGCGAATGAGCCCGAGATCACTGATTCATATTTAGAAAGTAATTGTTTTTTTTTCGTCCGGTAACTTTGAGCGTGAATATCTCATATAAGATAAATGGTGAAAAAAACTGTACAGCGCATGTCAATGTGTATTTATTTTTGCGTCGATTCTATGCTTAGCGCGGTTATCGTGAAAAAATCTGATGAGGAACTGGCAACCTTTATTTGCCTCAAAGCACTGAAATAATGCGCTTCGAGTGCCGTAGTACTGAAGATACTTTTTTTCTTGAAAACCACTTTATAGTCACGTTTATGAAATTAATTATTTTTTTGAAAAAGATATAAGTTCTTAAGACTTTGACGAATAAATAAAAAAAACATCCAAATTTTGTAGTCAAATTTGATAACACAGGAACTTCTCAAAGTTGACATATATCTACTCAAAGCGCATTATTTCGGTGCTTTTCGGCAAATAAGGGATGACCGTTCCTCACCAGATTTTTGCACAATAGCATCTAAGCATGCAATCGACGCAAAAATAAAGACACATTGACATGCACTGTTCGTTTTTTTTTTACCATTTTTCTTCTGTGAGATATTCACGCCCAGAGTGACCGGACTACATGAAAAAATTAGAGAGTAGGCTCTTTTGATGTAAGATATAAATATCTTTATACTAAAAGAAAATTTATTTGATTTTAATAACTGACGTCACGTCGTTTCTTCCATTTAAAGAAATTATTTGTTTAAATGATTAGTTTGATTTAAAACAAAATAATTTTGGGTTAGATTGCAGAATAAGGGCGTTACTTTTCACCTCTGTTTTGGCTTGAAAAAATAATTTTGTTTGACAACAAACTATTAGAATCTTTAACTGAACAATAAATGAATCAATCTGATTACAAAAATTTTAAATGATTGTTACTTTTGTTACTATGATGTCTCAAATATAGGTATGTCACGATATATCGTATAATGATCATATTTAACGAAAGTTTGGAAATGGGTAGAGATTTGACCAACATTATTATTTTTTTTTATTCATAGGGGTGCCTTCCCGCCCTACGAAACGTTGGAAAAGGGTATATGGTTTTGATAACATTATTTTTGTGACCTGTAAAAGGGATGTTTCTGGCTGTTTGGATGTTTAAAAACACATACACGGCGAGTTAAATATGATCATTCCGATATCGTGACAAACCCATATTTAAGACATCGCAATAACAGAAGTAACAATTAGTTGAAACTTCTGCTTGGTCAAATCGCCTTATTTATCGTTCAATTAGAGATTCTGATAGTTTATTGCCGAACAAGGCTGTTTGTCTAGCAAAAAAACAGGTGACGCCCCTATTCGGCAATTGCACCTTATTTTGATTCAAAACAGTTACTAGGAACAATGAAAGAAATAATTTCAGAGTCAGTAATTTGAAATAGGAAAATTATTTCTTTGAATCAAAGAAAGATCTTCTTAATCCACATTACTAACGTGCCACGAGATTGCGCAGAACAAATCAGTTTATTTTACGTTACCGCGTCTTTCGGTACATGTGTTGTAAAATTTTTGCGAAGACGCTCAGGCCGGCGGCTATTAGTAATAATTTAAATCGTTAAAATGTGTGATAAAGAAGTGTGCGACATCCTTGCATCTTAGGGATTTGCAGAAAGCGCAGCAGCTTTCTACCTTGTGAATATATACTTTTATGCTGCTCGACCTAACCTCGCTTTTATGTAAATTTTTGTTACTTCTGTGCACAATTTCGTCACAGTTTATCTTTTTATGTTAAATTTTCATGAAGAATTGTGAACTATGAGAGAATAAAATTTATTTACACACAGAAAATATAAAAATAAAGTTTTTTCTTCAGGTGAAGAAATATGCAATGCAAGTTTCTTGAAACTCGAGTTGTAGAATCCGATTATAGGAAAAATATGCCCATGCACAGAAAAAAAGATTTTTGTTGTTGTAATTAATTAGAATTATTACAGTTTTAAATTTAATGGAATTGTTTAAATAATGAGGAAACCAATTTATTTATAATTCATTATTGGGTTCACAGAAAATTTATATTCATTTAAAAAAACGGTTATTTCATTTAAAGAAACACGGTAAAAAAACTGAGTTGTGACAGGTATATTATTCCTTATTATAGCTAAACACTTAGCTGAAAACGAACGAAGGAATTAAGAAAGATCCCTGGATCAGCGAAAATGAATATCCTTGACCATTTCCATATACCAGGGATATCGTATAGTCAACCTCCTAATAAGTATAGCTATAATAGGGATATTAAGAATAGGTGTCTGAAGGAATTATCGGAAGAGCGCCGGTGCATTGTGGGAGCAGCGAAATAAAATGGCGACGGTCTAATCGGGAGCAGTGACAGTTCAGATTTACTTGGGAAAATTAAACGCTTTTTACCACTTAGAATGTGCGCGAATGTTAATATTAAATGGAGTTTATGATGCGGTAATAATAATTTGCAATTGTTTCGATTATAGGCGATAACCATATTGAAATATCAAGAAACGCGATAAAAACTACAAACTTGACCTTCAAATGCATTATACTGATATCAGGGAAATTCATTTTCGCGATACCAGACGAAAGATTGGCTAATGTAAATTAAAATATTTTTTATAACAACTAAATTTTTTTCTAATCTAACGATAATAAAATTATACATAATCTTTCTAAAATAATAAACTCTCCAACTTGGCAATTTTGTCCAAATTACTGATTTACGAAAACAGTTTACTTAATGTAACTAAATGTTTAACTCTTCTAACTAAACGTTTTACCTAATCTAAGCGGACACTTTGTTTGAGTTTAATATATTCTCGATTAACTCGTTCGCCTCAAGAATTTCTTTACCGTGAACGTAAGGGTGAAATAAAAAATTATACTTCTTTAATATAAATAAAATTTTCATTTGAAGCAATCAAATATTTCTTCAATTCGAAGAAATATTCGGTTTGAAGGAACAAAGTATTTTTTTAATTTAAAGAAATTTTCCGTTTAAATTAACGAAACATTTCTTTAAATCGAATAAAAAAATTAACAAAAAATTTCTTTAAATCAAACAAATATGTTTTCACCGTATATCAATACTAGAATTTCTTTGATTTGAAGAAATTTTCTTTGATTCTACGAAACTTTTTACTGGGTGTATGCTGTGAAAGTGTGTTTTTATTTACAATTCGATTTCAGTATAATGTGAAATTACTTGAGACGAATATAATACACAAAAAAACTGTAAGCTTTATATAATGAAATTGAATTAAAACTCTTCGAACAGTTGACAAATATATTCTGATTATAGTTAAATGATATGCTGCAGCTCAAATTTCATTGGGCTCCCAACGATCATTTGAGAGACTTTTCAAGTCTCAAATGAGACTGAATTTTGGCTCATGCGGAGTTGTGGAGTTCTGATCCGCGCTGTCAGCCACCTGAATACCTGTCAAAGCAACTATTCGCTTTCCGATATTAGCCTAAATAATTGTTAATAAGGAAACCAATTGAAACAATATTTACCTCATTTTCAAATTTCTTTCATTTAATAGGGCCTGCCAGTCACTTAGAATAAAATTATAACTTCCTAATGCATTTAAACTAAAGCCGGGATGTATAGAAAAAGTCATGACCGTCTACATATACAATAACGTATTTTCACTCCAATCACTAGCTCACTTCACTTCGTTGAATACTGAGGGGATAACAATTGACCAAATGCATGGGAATCGGTTAATTTTTGCTCTATTTTTTTAATATCTCCGTAAAAAGTAATTTTTCTGTATAAATGCAATTGAAAAAAAGTTTTTGTTTTTTCGGGACTATTTAATGCAATAATAAAATGATAATAATTTTCAATCATGTGTGCGTTAGGGATGAGCGCTGGTTGTCTACCCGTTTGAAGCGCGATTCAAAATTACATTGAAAAACAATTCTTGTAATTTAAATAAATAATTATTAAAATATACACAAGAATCTATACAAATTGTGTAACTTTTGATGTCAGACAAGAAAAAAATTTATAACACATAAATTTGATGAATAACAGTTTATTTTCATTGAATTTGAATGAAAAAATTCAAATATTATCATTATTAAATTCTACAGTTAACTTCTATATATCAAGCTGCAGAGACATTATGTGGTATTTCAACAAATGTATCTATTACAAAATGTTTTGTGAGCTATAAGTCAGTTTTCGGAGTTCAATGAAAATAAACTATTATTTATAAAATATGTGTTATACACTTTTTTCTTGTCTGAAATCAAAATTTACACAATTTGAATACATTCTTGTGCATATTTTAATAATTATTTATTTAAATTACAAGAATTGTTTTTTTTTCAATTTAATTTTGAATCGCGCTGCAAACGGGTAGACAACCAGCCCTCAGCCCTAACGCACGCATGAATGAAAATTATTATCATTTTATTATTGCATTAAATAGTCCCGAAAAAACAAAAACTATTTTTCAATTGCATTTATACAGAAAAATTACTTTTTACGGAGATATTAAAAAAATAGAGCAAAAATTAACCGATTCCCATGCATTTGGTCAATTGTTATCCCCTCAGTATTCAACGAAGTGAAGTGAGCTAGTGATTGGAGTGAAAATACGTTATTGTATATGTAGACGGTCATGACTTTTCTATACATCCCGGCTTTAGTTTAAATGTCGACGGGCATGACTAACCTAACTTTTGGAAGTTGCATTAGGAAGTTATAATTTTATTCTAAGTGACTGGCAGGCCCTATTAAATGAAAGAAATTTGAAAATTAGGTAAATATTGTTTCAATTGGTTTCCTTATTAACAATTATTTAGGCTAATATCGGAAAGCGAATAGTTGCTTTGACAGGTATTCAGGTGGCTGACAGCGCGGTTCAGAACTTCACAACTCCGCATGAGCCAAAATTCAGTCTCATTTGAGACTTGAAAAGTCTCTCAAATGATCGTTGGGAGCCCAATGAAATTTGAGCTGCAGCATATCATTTACCTATAATCAGAATATATTTGTCAACTGTTCGAAGAGTTATAATTCAATTTAATTATAAAAAAGCTTACAGTTTTTTTGTGTATTATATTCGTCTCAAGTAATTTTACATTATACTGAAATCGAATTGTAAATAAAAACATACTTTCACAGCATACATCCAGGTAAAAGTTTCGTAGAATCAAAGAAAATTTCTTCAAATCAAAGAAATTCTAGTATTGATATACGGTCAAAGAAACATATTTGTTTGATTTAAAGAAATTTTTTGTTATTTTTTTTATTCGATTTAAAGAAATGTTTCGTTCATTTAAACGGAAAATTTCTTTAAATTAAAAAAATACTTTGTCCCTTCAAACCGAATATTTCTTCGAATTGAAGAAATATTTGATTGCTTGAAATGAAAATTTTATTTATATTAAAGAAGTATAATTTTTTATTTGACCCTTACGTTCACGGTAAAGAAATTCTTGAGGCGAACGAGTTAATCGAGAATATATTAAACTCAAACAAAGTGTCCGCTTAGATTAGGTAAAACGTTTAGTTAGAAGAGTTAAACATTTAGTTACTTTAAGTAAGCTGTTTTCGTAAATCAGAAATTTGGACAAAATTGCCAAGTTGGAGAGTTTATTATTTTTGAAAGATTATGTATAAATTTATTATCTTTAGATTAGAAAAAAATTTCATTGTTATAAAAAATATTTTAATTTACATTAGCCAATCTTTCGTCTGGTATCGCGAAAATGAATTTCCCTGAAATCAATATAATGCATTTAAAGGTCAAGTTTGTAGTTTTTATCGCGTTTCTTGATATTTCAATATGGTTATCGCCTACAATCGAAACAATTGCAAATTACTATTACCGCATCATAAACTCTGTTTAATATTAACATTCGCGCACATTTTAAGTGGTAAAAAGCGTTTAATTTTCCAAAGTAAATCTGAACTGTCACTGCTCCCGATTAGACCGTCGCCATTTTATTTCGCTGCTCCCACAATGCACCGGCGCTCTTCCGATAATTCCTTCAGACACCTATTCTTAATATCCCTATTATAGCTATACTTATTAGGAGGTTGACTATACGATATCCCTGGCATATGGAAAATGGTCAAGGATATTCATTTTCGCTGATCCAGGGATCTTTCTTAATTCCTTCGTTCGTTTTCAGCTAAATGTTTAGCTATAATAAGGAATAATATACCTGTCACAACTCAGTTTTTTTACCGTGTTTCTTTAAATGAAATAACCATTTTTTTAAATGAATATAAATGTTCTGTGTACCCAATAATGAATTATAAATTATGCTATTGTGCAAAAATCTTGTGAGGAACGGTCATCCCTTATTTGCCGAAAAGCACCGAAATAATGCGCTTTGAGTAGATATATGTCATCTTTGAGAAGTTCCTGTGTTATCAAATTTGACTACAAAATTTCGATGTTTTTTTTATTTATTCGTCAAAGTCTTAAGAACTTATATATTTTTCAAAAAATTAATTATTTTCATAAACGTGACTATAAAGTGGTTTTCAAGAAAAAAAGTATCTTCAGTACTACGGCACTCGAAGCGCATTATTTCAGTGCTTTGAGGCAAATAAAGGTTCCCAGTTCCTCATCAGATTTTTTCACGATAACCGCGCTAAGCATAGAATCGACGCAAAAATAAATACACATTGACATGCGCTGTACAGTTTTTTTTCACCATTTATCTTATATGAGATATTTACGCTCAAAGTTACCGGACGAAAAAAAAACAATTACTCTCTAAATATGAATCAGTGAAAAAGTCACTGATTAATCAGTGATCTCGGGCTCATTCGCTAATCAGTTCAATAACACCAGAGTAAATCCTGTGAGGCATAATCTATACATTTTTGAGTTAAAAATTGTTGTTACTCTTTTACTTGAGTAGCAAGAAGAATTCCTTAATGTAGTACATTTTTTAATTCTCGGGCTGTAGGTCTGCTGAATTAATTGCGGGATAACTATACTGTAACTCTTATATGAAGTACTTACTTAACGGGTTTGTACATGATAGTCCAATCTTAAAATTAAAGTAATATTTTTAATATTTGATCGTATTTATGGATTTTAAGTTTTTACTATGATTCTTTGATTGAATGTACTCAAATATTATATTATAATATAAAATGTGATTATGAGCTTTACCCTATAGTATTTTTCAATTTGAGTAATGTACATTTCTGTTTTTATCGGAATCGTATCTTTAATTTTGATCGATCATTATCATGTCCTTAAGGCCATGTACTGAGTGGGTCACGTGACCAGATTCTTACCTCACCACCACTCTTTTTATTTCCCAACTTATATTCGCACGAAATGCCACATCGAGTTGAAAATTTGGGATACTAAACCAGAAGCATTAAGAATGGTGGGTCTGGTCCTACATTTGTATAATTATGAAAAAAAGTTTTTTGTTGTAAATAATTTTTTTCCTTTTTTTATCATTCTTAAACTTTCCGCCTAAATCCACTTATCTTAGTGCTTTTTATATATTATCCCAAATTTTGAACTCGATGTGGTGCTTCGTGTGAAAATAAGTTTGGAAATAAGAAATGTAGCGGTAAGGCAGGAATCTTGTCACGTGACCCACTCTTCACATGGCCTTAAAGTAATTTGTAAATCTTTTTGATGCCATAACTTTTCAGTAACCCTTTAAATGATATACGAAAAAAACTAATAATAATTTTGAAAAAAATCACTTCGAAATTTGTGTTTTTTTAGAAAGTTGCTCTATCATATTATTATTTTTATTTTTCACTCAGATTATATACTAAAAATATTAAATATTTCAGGTTGGGTGGATGAAGACTAATTTAACCTTATACTGAGGCCAAATAGTGCTAAGTTCATGGGGTAAATCTTAATTTTTTAATTAATTTAATACACTTATTATTAATACACTTAATACACTCACTTAGTTATAAGTAACTAAGTTACTAAAAAGTTACGTTATTTGTAACTTTGAGCGTGACTTAGTTACTTTTTTTGAAGGCAACTTGTAACGTAACTTAATTACGATTTTTGCATTAACTTGTAACTTAATTTTAGTCACTTTACATTTACTTTGTGTACTTTGTATTCCAATTTCCAAAAATATATTACTGTTCACTTGACGAAATATCTGTCTAGTTTTTTATCTACTGAACCAGTCTCTCTTTTTTTTAAATAATATTTTGATGGATTATTAATATTTTTATTGTATTAATATAATAATAATAAATAATTTTATTAATTTTGTATTCATTATTATTTTTTTTTAAATTAAAAAATTAAGGAAGAGAAAAAAGTAACTTTTTAGGTTATTTTCTAGTAACTTTATCTACTAACTGTAACTGGTTACAGTTAGAAGTAACGTAACTGTAACTAGTTACTTTTTTCGTTAAGTAACGTAACTTTAACTAGTTACTAAAAAAAAGTAACTTATCCAATACTGGTTTGGATGTGCGATTTTTTAAACATTTTTTATAAGTTTTTATTGAATAAACTTTAATCTATTTTAATTATTTTTATCTATATTTTCTTGTGTTTTATTTTTCAAGGAATTTGTCTGAACAGGTTTATATCTCAAACATAATCCGTGAGAGGCATTGACGCAACGATTGTATCAAAATTTGTGGGCGAACCGGTCGATCCACTCATGAAAACTCCCCTATTGTTGTTCATTAATATCCGCTGCTTACACTCTCGGTCCTACCTTCTTTTTAAAATTTCTTTCGTTACTCCAACTGAATTAAAAACTAAATTATTATATAAATATGTGTTGTTATTTTTAATTGAATTGTTTCAACTAATTAGCAACAAATTTTTCCTTGTACTTTAGAATTAAAAAAATAGTATCAGAAATTAATTACCATCTGCCTAGTACTTTTTTCTTTTGCACTCTTCCGGTAAATTGACTTATATTTAACTGCGAAAGGAAGTTAAAATTGGATTCCTTTTGTCAGCTACTTTGTTTTCCCTGCAGTTAGGTGACCCAGGGCTACCATGCTCTCATTTTCTACAAATATTTTTTTTTTTTTTTAATTTTAGGAATTTTGGGATTTCTACTTTCAGGATGCTTCCGAATTTTGCCCATAGAAAAAATTTTTCAATATTGGAGATTAAACTTAATCTACTTGATTGAGTTACAGTAACCGAAAAATTGTCGCACATTCTAAGATGTTATTTTCGTTTATGTTTTAAGTAATTTTCCACCATGAATTTCTTGATTCCATATATCTCAAACTTGAAGAGTTTGGTAAGAACAAATATTTACCCATGATTTTATAATAAAATACTAAACTTGCAAAGTTCTTAATTAACTTAAATACGGGACAATCTAAAAACTGAAGCTTTGACTGAGATATCGTTGTATCAACAAAAATCTGTTTTGTGGCATCTTTGGTCAATCTTTGAGCATGTGTTATAGTTTCTTTAGTGGCCTATATACTTTGCTACAGAACAGGCAATCCTTGTGAGGAAATTTATTGTCTTACTATGAACCTAATTCTTAATAAAAGTATTTATGTTGATTATCGTTATCAGTGACAAGGTTTTATGTGAAAATTGACTTTCGCGGATTTCATCAAATCTTGGCATATCCGGAATCACTGATTGAGTAAAAATGAATTTTACTTCGGCGTCTGTCGCTGTTGTGTAGTTTGTAAACACAACAACTTTTTAAGGAATTATCCGATTGGATTGACCATTGGCATACTATTTTAAGACCGAAAAAGAATTGACGAGTTCGTTAACCAGCAGCTATTTTTGACCAACGGTTCTAGTTTTAGCCGTCGAACATGTTTTTTAAAAAAATCACAACTAGGAATATCAGGATTTGAACATATTTTATGGAAATATTCTATATGAATTAATGGTTAAACAATTAAATTAGTTTTATATTTGTTAGCGTTTATGAGTGAACATATCTCACATGCTGCAAAAATATGTTTTACTTATAATTTGACATAATACTGCAAAATTACTTAAAATGACAGCAATACGTAATATGATAATCTGATAATACATTATGTTCACGTTTCAACCCTTCAAGCAATTAGTTTGCTTAGCAGTCGTTAATAATTACCCGCATTATTTAGATAATACTGGCTTATTTCCTGTACTTTTTGGTACTGCCTATACTCTATACTCTATTGGTCCGGACACAATCTATGCCCCTTTCCCCTTTTAAGGTCCCGTTTTTCCTAGCCAGGTCGGAACGTTTAGACTAGGTCATAATTTTTTTCCATGATGTGTATTGTACATCGTTATTTCGATCTGAAACGTATAATTCCAATTTGTAAAAAAATTAAGATATACATTTTAAAAATTCCAATTTGTGAGAAGAATCAAGTTTAGACTGTCTAAATTTCCGAGCAACCAAAGAATTGTACATTTAATAAATCGTAAATTTCCTTGTTTCACGAAGAATTCATAAATTCTGAATATTTTTATATTTGGACACTCTAATCTTCATTCACACTATTAATTCAAAATATATATTTATATCTTAACGTGTTTCTAATTATAATTTTACCATTTTGATTTAAATGAGAATTTTAATCACAGAAAGTGAAAAAATATTGAGAAATAGCCCATATTAAAAAACTATGTGCATTGTAATTATTTATGACTGTTTAACAAACTAAAGCCTACAAGGTCTGAATAATTGAAATAATATGTTATGCAATTACATATTGTTTTCATCTTACCTCATTTTATACTACTGAAATCAAATTCTGAAAGAAAAATACTTTTAACACATGGGAGATAACCCAGGTGTAAAAGTTATGTGTAGTTTTCTTTTGTTTCACAATTTTTGTGTACAGATCAAATTAAAATTTTTTATTAATATAAGAAGGTATTAGTTTTATGTGAAAAGTGAATTTCGCGGATTTCATCAAATATCGACGTTTTGAGACCCCCTGAGTCAGAAAAACAAGTTTTTACGTCGGTGTCTGTCTGTCTGCCCGGCGTCGTCATCGTTGTTGTTGTTGTTGTTGTTGTTGTTGTTGTCTGTATACCGGATACCTTTTGAAAGACTATTCGGATTGGATTGTGCTTTGACACACATTTTGAGGGACCAAAAAGAAAGATCGAGTTCGTTAACCAGCCATTTTCGATAAAAATTCAAAAAGTTAGAACAAAGCAATATACGAAAAGAGATAGGTCGACAAAAAGTGTGCACCTAAAAAAGATCTACAAATATATCATGAATTACTTTTTTATAGGATACCCGCGTGAAAAAAGTTTGCATGGCTCAAGCATGACAAGACACTTGGAAATATCTGGCTAAAGCATGTGTCACGGCTGAATGGCAGCATGGCACAAGCCTTGATCCTGTCCGTTTCCCATGCTTAGGACACGCTAACCACAAATGAATATTCTTAAGAACGTGTAAGTGTCAGAGAAAATGAGCTTGCATTAAAAATGAAAATCTTAGGTTTGCAAAAGCTGACACGTCTCTAAATGGTAAGTTTATTACCCGGGTGCACTGGCACACCAGGTAGTTTAGCACGTATTCTACAAGAACTTTAAAAAATTTTTAATTGTGCCAATTGCCAAAATAACTACCATTAGTGAGTCGAGGATCCGGATGAACCAGATTGAGCACCAGGTAGTATAATACGTATTCTACCAGAACTTTTTACACATTTAAATTTTGTGAATGATGAAAACAATTCCAAATGGTGAGTCGACGACCCAGGTGCACCAGGTCGCACCCCAGGTATCTTAGCACGTATTCTACGAGAACTTTTTCAAAATTTAGATTGTTTCAGTAGCCAAAAGAACTAAAAATTGTGAGTCAACGATGAAGGTGCACCAGGTCGAGCACAAGGTACTTTGATACTATTCTACGAGAACTTTTTACAAATTTAAATTTTGTGAATGATGAAAACAATTCCAAATGGTGAGTAACGACCCGGGTGCACCAGTTCATGCCCCAGGTCGACTCTAATTTTTAGTCATTTTGGCTGTTGCAATAATCTAACTTTTGAAAAGTGTCTCGTAGAATACGTGCTCAACTACCTGAGGTGCGACCTGATTCACGCAGGTCGCCGACTCACCATTTGGAATTGTTTTCATTATTTACAAAATTTAAATTTTTCAAAAGTTCTCGCAGAATACGTATTATACTACCTGGTGCTCGATCTGGTGCACCCGGATCGTTGACTCACAATTTTTAGTTCTTTTGGCTACTGAAACAATCTAAATTTTGAAAAAGTTTTCGTAGAATACGTGATAAGATACCTGGGGCGCGACCTGGTGCACCCGAGTCGTCGACTGACCATTTGGAATTGTTTTCATTATTCACAAAATTTAAATTTTTAAAAAGGTCTCGTAGAATACGTATTATACTACCTGGTGCTCGATCTGGTGCACCCAGATCGTCGGCTCACAATTTTTAGTAATTTTGGCTGTTTGAACAATCTTCATTTTGAAAAAATTCTCGTAGAATAAGTGCTAAGCTACCTAGTGCGCGACTAGATTCACACGGATCATCGACTTACTAATGGTAGTTATTTTGGCGATTGGCACAATTTAAATTCATAAAAAGTTCTCGTAGAATATATGCTACAGTACCTGGTGCGCGAACCGGTGCACCCGGGTAGCGAACTTACCATTTAGAGACGTGTCATACATGTTCTTAAGAATATTCATTTGTGTTTAACGTGTCCTAAGCATGGGAAACGGACAGGAGCGAGGCTTGCGCCATGCTGCCATTTAGCCGTAAACCATGCTTCAGCCAGATATTTCCAAGTGTCTTGCCATGCTTGAGCCATGCAAACTTTTTTCACGCGCGTACGTTGTTTGTGTTTTATTGATAAAAAACACCATTCAAAATAAAGAAAATTAAATTTAGGTACAAACTATAGAAGCTACGAGAATAAACAAGGCAATAAGTTCAAGTATGTTTCAAATTCCATGCATATTATGAATTTTAATTAAATAGATTTATTTGAATGGTACATGTTTCAGCGTAGCTAAGAATAAAATTTGATGCAAAATAAAAAACAAGTATTAAAGTAATCATGATAATCACATTTTGTGCTTTATTTTGCAATATCTGAATAAGCAATCCTAGACAGACTTACATAAAAAATGTATTATATTTCATATAAATGTGTTGAGCATAATTTTAAAAAGTTGAAATTGTGGATAAAATTAAGTGCAAAGCACGAGATACGTGATGAGAATGTGTTTGTTAATGCCGAAAGAGCTTTAACGAAGGAGAGTTTACAATCTCAAAATTACAGCGCGATGTCAGATTTTTTTCAAATTCTTATGTTTTTTTTTTATTTTTCAAAAAATGGGGTTAATATCTATTTGTGTGCTTGTGTCGATCTCTATTTTGAAGTTATATTCAAAAAGATTTAGAAAGATTTACAAAATTATCAAAAATGAATGTCGAAGAGTTTAAGGTCATTTTTTCAATTTGGCAGAATTAAAAAAAAATTAGGAAAAATTCCAATCATTTTAAAGGATGTTGAAAAGTTCGGAAATATTTCAAAAACAATTTTTAATTTGAAAAAATGTAAATAACATCTACATGTTTTAAGATTTTGAAAGAAAATTTCGAAACAATTCGAGGATTTTAAAAATATTTAAAATTGAAAATAATTTAACTTTTAATTTAAGAAGTGTTCAGCTTATAAACAAATGTACTCGTTCGATTTTGAATGTTTCTAGCTTGAAAATGTTTAAAATAATATATATTTGAAAAAATTTTAATTCATTAATTGATTCCTCAACTTAGAGCATTCAAAATTATAACGTGAATTTATATTTTTGGAACTGAATCTGAATCTTTGAACTCTACATTTTGAAAAAGTTAAAAAAATTGTATTTGGAAGTTTAACTGCATTTAATCGAAAATTGCTCAGTTCAAAATTCTTAATAGCTTTCATTTTATATGTGTAAATTATTGAGGATTTGAATACAAAATTACTGAATAAAAAACTTTTAAACTTCAATTTCAAAAGTTTAAAATTCAAGTGTTCCACTTTGAGTTCTTGCATTTGCAGCTCACTTTTTATTACTTGAAATGGAAACATTTTCAGCTATAGAGTTCGATTGTTTGAATTTTGTTGATCTTAAAGAATGTTTTGCTAACCGGGAAAACCCGGGAAATGGCCGGGAATTTTTTTCTCTGATTAAAACGGCCACCCTGATTTTCGTCGTCTATCGGAACCTTTAAAAAAATTTCTAAAACTGTTTTAAAAAATCATAAAAAATAGTATTATTGTTAAGTAATATCCATTACTTATACTCTGTCCTTCCTTACTTTTGGAATTTTTGTTGTTGCTATAAATGAATTGAGAAGGAAATTATTATATAAATGTATATTGTTATTTTTAATTGCATTGTTTCACCTATAGTTTACAGAAAATTATCCCTCCTATTGTAGAATTACAAATATCGAAAGTAAATTTGTAGTAATTTCTGGTTTAAATTAATTACCAGCTTTTCCAGTAATTTAGTTTTTTCTTTTGCTTTTGCATTCTTCCGGTAGATTGACCCATATTTAACCGCGAAAGGAAGTTGAAATTGGATTCCTTTTGTCGGCTACTTCGTTTTCCCGGCCGGTATATGACCAAGGACTATCTTCTCTTCTGTTCCACAAATATTATTTATTTAGTTTTTCGGATATTCGGAGTTTCGGTATTCAAGATGTTTCCGACTATTTTCCATAGAAAAGAATTTATCGATAATTGGAAATTCAGCTTAATGTACTCGATTTATTTATAATTACCGAAAAATGTATGGATATACTAAGATATTGTTTTTTTTTTATGTTTCAGGTAAGTTTCTAACATCGATTTCTTGGTTTCATCTCAAATTTAAAGAGTTTGGTGAGAAAAAATACTAACCCATGATTTTAGAATATAATGCAAAACATTCTTGATAACTTTTTAGTAGCTTCTTCAATTACATATCTACTACCGTTATGTCGCAGAACAGAAAATCTTTTGACGGTAATTTCCTGTCACACTATGAACATATTTATAAATAAAAGTATGTTTGTTGCTTCAACGTTATCTCCGCCGACGCTTGAATCGTAATTTACATATTTAAATTTCTTACACCAATTAAGAAATTAACTTTATTAATTGAATACTTTCATTCATCATAACTTTTCCTCTTTTCTTTTTCTCATCTTTCTTTCGTCCCTTCTGTTTCCTCACGTATAAGCTCAGATTCTCATCTTTCTTCTTCCGTAATGTTTCACCCGGTAGCGGGTAGAGTCATGAATGGATCACCACAACTTGGTGAAGAGCTAAGAGCTGTATAACCAGAGAAAAGTCTTAAAAATGATTCTTATAATCATTTTTTATTTGTATGCCTGAAATTATTAGAATGTGACGTAGAATAAGTACTTTCGGTGTGCCTAGCCTAAGTATCACTGCAATAATTCGCAAGTCTTTTTTTATTCTATCAGAACCTTAAAAAAAATTCTAAAACTCTTGAAAGAAATCATAAAAAATTCTATTGTTATTAATTAATATCTTCAACAACATTTTAGAAATTTATATCAACTTGAGGCTGTTCAGTGGGGTTTTTTGCCACTTAAAAACAAAAAATTTATTTTACTATTTCAGAAAGATTCTTGAAAAAAATTACTAAAATGTTAGTCGAAGACAAAGAAACGAAAATAATCTGTTAATTGAAAAACTTGAGTGAAGTCAGAAAACGTACGTGTTACTGGTTGAAATATCATAAATGATGTTCTTTTAAAAGAACTTGCTTCATATGACATGAAATATAAATTTCAGTAATGATTTTTTGCATGAACTTCTTTTCCTGATTAGAACCTCATTGTCAGATGTCGGTGCTATCTGGTTCAGAGATTTTCATATATTATTTTTTTCCTATGGTCGTTTTCATTATTTTCCTATTTTCATATTAACTTTATTGTTTGAGAAATAAAAAAAAATATAAGAAGTAGTATGAAGGATTTGGAAATGTTTTATGAAAGTATTCTATTTGAAATCATGGTTTAAAAACAACAAAAATAATATATTTGAGGGGCCCTCTGATATAAATCCGTATGAGTGCCAAATTTTGGAAATATTTTTATATTGCCTTAAACTAATTTTTTTGACCTAAATCATGTCTCTCTAGATGATTATGGTCCAGTTCGATTTACAAGTGGGTCAAAATCCATATTTGGTTATATTTTCTAAAGTCATTACTTATATTTTTACTTGCTCTTTTCACGATTCAATAGAGCTAATTAATAGCTCGAAAGTACATTCTTTTTTTTATTAAAAAGAGTTATACAACTCTTTATGTATTTGCTCAAACATTTTCAAATTATTATGTTTTTTTTTTATTTTTCAAAAAATGATATTAATATACAGGGGTCCGGGTTTAAGGGCGTTAGAGGCAAAACTCGAATTTCAAAGGAAACATAAAAAACTTTAACTTTATCGCATTTGATTTTTTGTCACAAAATATATTTTCGAGTTATTAATTAGCTCTATTTAACCATGAAAGGAAGATCTTGAAAGAAGCATGCGAGAAAAGCTCTTGTCAAATGTACGGCAAGATTCAACAGATTTTTTTATGATTACTCTGAAATCACTGCAAAGCTTACATTTTTTTCTGTGCGTTTGACTCAAAAAGAGTTGATGCTTAACTTTTTTATTTAAAAAAGAAACAAGAAGATGCTTTCGAGCCACCGAGAAAACCCCTCATCAATGACGCGGTGCATCCCCAAAAACGAAAACATGAACACACAGATTTACATGACTTTTTTATTTTCGTATTCAAAAAACAAGAAAGTTTTTTCGAACTGTTACTTAGCTCTATTGAATTGCAAAAAGAAAGGGCAATAACATTTCATTACTTTGCAAACAAATACCAAACATAGATTTCTACCCACTTCTAAATCGAACTGGACTTGTACAGAAATATGAGTTAGGTCAAAGCAATTAGTTTAGTCCAATAAAATGCATTTCCGAAATTTCACAATTCCGCCCTTTGCACTGGTACCCTTCATATATTTCATAAGATTTCTGCAATTCCTGTATTTATATTTTACAGAGTCTTACTATCAATTTTTATTTGAATAAACAAAAAGGTAATAAGTGTAAATATTGTGTTAAATAATGTACTACATCGTTATCTACGTGTGCATATCAAATGGATAGCGTATAGAAATTAGCAAGTTGATTTCGGAATATGAGTTGCCCTATGCGAACTTCTGAAAGAGTCAGTTACAGCTAGAGCAATGAGGACCTTTTTCGGTGCTCTTGTCCTTATGTTTATGCACTTCTCAAATGAAATTGGTAAGTATAATAATTATTATCATTTCAATACTGCTGGGCAAATATGCAGCTTGCCAACTTTCAATCTTCTGATATTTTATATAAAAGTTTACGATAATTTCCATAAATGTCAGTTTACGAGTAATACACGCGGAAAATTTGTCTATAGAAAAGTTCCTTTTTTTATTTACAAAGTCTGAAAAGTTCAGTAACTGTTTGTTACAAATTTAGAACTTCATCTGTAGATTTTTTATAAAAATAAGAGAAAGATTCACAATCTATTTATTTGTTATATCTGAGACTTAGTTACAGTTTTGTAATTTCCTTACAAACTAATGTCCTTGGAATGCTTTTTTTCGTTACGCGTTTTATATTTTTAAATCGGGTTTTTAAATTGCAGATTTATAAATCTCTTTTTTTACAGAATCATCAGGTAAGCCAAGAAAACTGAAATTAAACCAAGCGCCTTCTTCTAAAGAAGATGAAAGAACAATATCTGTGTTTGCCACACCTAAACGGCGTAGAGCCCAGCATGGTCCGGTGAAGTATAGAGAAGAAGCTTCATTTTCAAAAAACCCAGATTCATCAGGAATTGCAGCTTTAAACTTACATGAAGAACATTATTTCGATAAACGTCTACCTCCAGTAGAATTAGGGGCTGTAGCCTTCAAGTTGTACGCACTGCACTACCAGCACTTTTTAGAAAGGGATGAAGCTTCCCATTCGAATCAAGAAAAAAATATCCAACAAGCTCATCCTTTATATATCCTGCAACCTCATTCTACATACATCCAACAACCTCATCCTCCATATATCCAAGAACCTCATGTGCCATATATCAAACAATCTCATCTTCCATATTCAACAGAAAATCAAGAAAAACATATTCAATAATCTCATCCTCCAGTATATTCAACAGGGATTCAAGAACAATATATCCAACAATCTCATCTTCCAACATATTTAGAAGGGAATCAAGGTTATAGTTTCTACAGTGAAAAAATGGTTAGTTCGGTTAACTATTTAGTTTGTAACATATGGTACTGCTATTTTGTTAGTTGGAACAACCATTTACTTAGTTCATGGTACTAACTGAATAGTCATCTCAACTAATGAAATTGCTGTACTAACTAACAAATTAGCAGTTTAAACTAATAAAATAGCAGTACCATATCTTACTAACTAAATAGTAGGCTCAAAAAACAATTTTTTTTAGTGTATGAATATTTTAATGAGATTCCTTCAATAGGGCCTACGTCTGGTAATCCACATTTTCAGGAGCACATGTCACAAGTGAATCTCTAGGTCCATCGGCGCTTGATAAGTACTACTAGGCAGTCTGATAAGTACCTGAAAATTCTAAGAGATGGCATTAGTATTCTCTAATGTGAACCATTTTCGTCGAGCTTGATCCTTCAAATGACGCCTGTCAAAACTTCAGCCATTTATGTTGACGCATTTACAAGTTACAGCACTGAGAAGCAACTAACCTCCGAGTTTTTTTTAATATGGAAAAATCTGAGTTTCGAGTTTTGATCAAACACTACTCTCTTCGCAAGAAAACGATACCCGAGACCAAGGCCAAGCTGGATAAGTATTACCCGGACTCTGCACCGTCGATTGGAACGATTCATAAGTGGTTTACCGAGTT
>NC_046660.1:84005597-84026202 GCF_010883055.1 Belonocnema kinseyi
GCTCTGCGCGCGATGGGTGCCGCGTTTGCTCACAGTGGACCAAAAACGAATTCGTGTGACAACTTCCCAGCAGAATTTGGCATTATTTTCGCGTAAGACGACTGAGTTTTTGCGCCGATTCAACGCAACAGGCAAAACAGTGGGTTCCATCGGGCCAAAATGCTCCGAAGCGTCTAAAAACGCAACAATGGGTCGGAAAGGTTATGGCCTCCGTATTTTGGGATGCACATGGCATAATATTCGTGGATTATCTTGAAAAAGGTACAACCATAACCGGAGCATATTATTCATCATTATTGGACCGATTGAAAATCGAAATCGCCGAAAAACGACCGCATTTGAAGAAGAAAAAACCGCTTTATCATCACGACAATGCGCCTGTTCATTCATGCTTAGTTGCACAAGCAAAATTGCATGAAATCGGCTTCGAATTGGTTCCTAATTGGTCCCTAACCTGAAGAGATGGCTCACCGGTAAGCGTTTTTACTCAAATGAGGAGCTCAAAGCTGAAACTGAGGCGTATTTTGGAGACCTTCAGATCGAGTACTTTTCGGACGGTATCAAAAAGTTAGAAAATCGTTGGACTCGCTGTATCGACCTAAAAGGAGATTATGTTGAAAAATAAAACCGACTTTGGCCAAAAAAACGTCTCCGTGTTTCATTTTTCAGGGACTTATCAGACTGCCTAGTATATGTATCAAAATCTGTATTATGGGAGGGGTGAATCTGAAGCTTCAGGATCGGTCTACCCTCATCAATAATAACATTTTCAGTTGAATAAGAAAATTATATTAATGGCCAATATACTGTTCTGCATATCAAACAAACGTGAGACATACGCGGTTTTTCGTCACATTATCGTTGCTATTGTAAACAATAAACATAAATGTTTTCAAATTATGTACTTTATGTAATGCTTTTCGAAAGACAGACATTATACACTGTTAATATTGTGTTTTTTTTGTCAATCAACTTTTTTAAGTTCTGAATAAATTTCAGTTCTTACTTCGAGGTGATCTTATTTTACTTCTCAAATTTTATCTCAAGATAAAGATTTTAGACTTTATAAAAGACTTTATAAAATTACATTAGCTTGTAACTGACATTGACAAATTTATCTACTGTCTCGATTGTTGGTCTCAACTCAAGGCCGAAATTAGTCTTAATTCATGTTAAGAATCAGACTAATTTTCAGATTTCAGTTCAGATCATCGAGTTCTGACTGATTTGCCAGTCATCGAATCTAACTGTTTGACACAGTCAAATACAGTCGAAACAATCAATAAGGCCGCTTCGGATAAAACCACTTCTCCTGATCTTTCATCGAGACGCCCTCCCTCACTCTCACTCTGATTTCGAAATTCTAGTCAGCCGCTACGAATAGTGCCGCCGTAGAAATCGCAATTTTTATGGTTTTTAGGAGTTTTCCTTTATATTTTCCAAATAGATAAAATATTTTTTGTATTTACGTTAAAACATATTCGATATATTTGGATAATATAAAGAACACTCTCCTAAAAACCTTTAAAATTGCGATTTCTACGGCGGCATTATTGAAAGCTGCTGACATAGAATCTTTATGAAGATCCTGATTGACTTGAAAAATGTTCGCTTTTCAAGGCATCTATTGCGTGCGGGACGTGACTAATTCAAAAACCGTGGAAAAAGTAGTCATAAAAAAGTTTTTCTAGCTACTGTGCTTGCGCTTTATAGCGATCTCGATAGCGATTCTCAATTATATGATTTCAGTGTAATTATATTAGATTTTAAAGATGTTGTTTTATTTACTTCAATAATTTTTTTATATACCATGAATTCCGTTATATTCATCTTTCATTCATATAAATTTTATAAAATTCTTTTGAATTCCTTTGAATATATCTAAATTAACTCCCATTTTACTGAAATCATTTAAATATGTTGGATTTTTTGCATATTATTTGGAATTCTCCATGCATTCTTCTGAAATCACTACAAAACTTAAGGAATCCAATCAATTTTCAAAATATTTTAAAATTTTGTCAGGTCACTTGAATTTACATAAAGTCAGTTGAATTCATCCTGAATTCTTAAATTTACCCCTATTTTACTCAATTCAATGGAAATCTTTAGATTTTGTTCAATTCACTCAAATTCTTCTGAATGGTATGTAAATCTTTAATTTCCTAGAATTCTTCTAAATTAATTCTAATCTTACTGAACTCAGTGGAATATTTTATTTGATTTTTTTACATTATTTGAATTATCTTAAATTTAAATTGATTTCTTGTGAATTCACTTTTAATTCTTTTAAATTATTTTAAACTCCCCTTGAATTCTCTGGAATAGGATTGCTTCCAAATTCAGATATCATTTTTACAATAAAAGAATCTTATAGTATATAAAATTCTATTTTTAAAAACGCCCTTGAAATATTTTTTACTTATTGTTTACTATTTTTAATTTAATGTTGAAATATGAACTTTTTACCTTGATTGGAGGGCCCTTTTGACGTCAAAGGGGTCGGATTTTCTACGAATCACAGTTCATGTGTCAGTGATTCTCAAATATCGTTTTCTGTGCAGATCTTCTGTTTTAGTTATGTGCACATAGAAAATAGAAGTCGCGAAATAATGTTTTAAAAAATTTCAAAGGAGGATTTCATAAAAGCGAATAGCGGAAACGTACCGAAAATAGATATATTTATTTTATGCATAAAGCATTAATTTAAAAAGCACTTAAATGTAATCATGTTTACTGAAAAATTCGTAAATATGTACGAGTTTAAGATGTTTTAATAATTGTACTTACTGTTTTCCTTCAACTTACTACTGATTCTTAATCCAAATATTACAACAGGATAACTTTTTTGACACATAAACCTAAACAAATAAAGCACCCACGTGACACCAATTTGAATAAATATTTTACCGCCTTCAATTTTTAATAATTTTTCTCTGTTAACCGACTTAACGGATGAAAAAATGATAACGAACCTTTTGTTCGGATTAAAATTATGTATTGAAAAATTATTTTATCTAAAATCACGAAACAACCCTATTGTACGGTAATGTTCTGAATTTACTGGGTTTTGTTTTTAACAGTTTCGTTTCATTTGCTTGAATTACTTTTAATTCACTTAATTCACGCAATTTAATGGTTTTTAAAACTTACCTTTAATTCTTTGGATTTTCGCCAAATTCGTTTTAATTTTTATAAATACAGCCCCTACAGTGAATTCATTCACTTATTTTAATATTTTCAAATTATTTTTAATCCACTGCAATTTTTTAAATAGGTTTTGAATTTTTATAAATTTCATATAGTTTTTATAATTTTGATCAAATTCCTCTGAGCACACTACAATTTTATTTTCATTTTTTTAAATCCAATTTTCCCTGAATTCTGTTCACTCATATTTCACTTAATTCAAATTTTTTTATTTTTAAATTGTCGTTCAATGCACACAAATTCTTATGAATTTCATCAAAATCTCTTGAATCCCATTGAATTTTACTGTAAGCAGTTCAAATTTTCGGCTGTTTAAAATATTTTCCAATTTATTTGAATTTATATGAACTTATCCTCAATTCGCTAAAGCTCGCATGGAATTCTTATAAATTCTGCGGAATTATTTTGAATTCTTCCTAATTTAAATGGATACTAGACACATTATTCATTAAAATTAGTTACTGTTAGTCAATTTTCGTCGCATGTTAATGAAGAATTAGTCACTTTTGATCACTTTTTTGGTTTATATAGGTCACTTTCACTTTTTTCAATTAAATTAGGCTATGGCAGCCCTAAATACGTAAAGAACGAGATATTTTCATTTTCATGTTTTAAAGTTTAAACTAAGCGTCTCTATGTTTTACGTTTTACTTCAAGCATCCCGAACCTATCAAGAAATTTGTATAAAACTTTCTTATATCTTGAGGTTACACCTCCTCTTGAAATTTTTTCCATTTCTTTCCCAGCTTTCCACTTCTTCACCCGTAATTATTCGGTCTTGCGTCTTCGTACATCCCGCTATGTCAACCGTTATTTCAAAGTGCAGTATAGTAATCTAAAATGAAGTTTTTATAAATTAGAGTCACATTTTTATAACGTTAATGATCGTTCATTAGCGGCTTTTGACGATATTAGACTTTTTGTGCAAGATTTTAATTATTTTAATCATTTCCTAATAATTAGATTGTATACATTGAGAAAATCATATTTTGAGATAATCTTGATTGAATGTATGGTAGCTGCTACTTTTTCCGTAATTAGATCCAACTTTTTTATATATAGGGCCATCCTTTTAATTTAAAGCCCTTTGAATCAAAAGATCGTTAATCATTTACCTTCTTAATTGGTATTCTATAATCACTTAATCTCCAATATTATTACACCTTTTAAAAATGATTTTTTCTTTCGAGTTAATTTTATTTTAGTATCTACCAGGCATCTTAAAATAACTTAATCGTTCTCTAATAATAGCAAAGTAATCTCTTAAAATAGAATCTTTTAAGATTCTTTTAAAAGAAGCGATAAAATCTACCCTTGAATACTATCCAAACAATCATTCTAAAATCTGAATTTGACTGCACTTTCTTCTATAAATAATTTGGAAATTACTTTCGAGTTATTATTAGAGGAGATTTCCCAGAGTATGCCACCGTTAGGCCTTCGTTTTACTTTTATGGCCACGACAGGTAAAACGGCGTTTACTTGTATTAAGTCGAGCCTTGTCTTGGTTAAGGATTTGTAATTATTAAATTAGTTATTTTTAATTTAAAAATTCAGAATCGGTGGGTCTGAACGAGTATAACCCTTACAAATTTTCTTCCAAAAAATAAAAATTGTGATTTTCTAGAAGGATCTAGAAGGATCTAGAAGGAATATACAAGATTGTTTAACCATTAACAAAGATAAGCTTTTATGACTGTTAGAATTACCCTTTTTGTTAGGACAGGTATACGCTCGAAGTTATAAACCGCACGTGTTGGAGTCATACAAATTCGACTCAACATACAGATTTATGTCTTCAAGGCATAGAAAGTTGTCCGCAAGACATAAATTGAGGTCTGGTTCCGTCTCAAAACTGAGACATGCTCAAGTCGACCTTTTCGACTTCAGCATGTCTTAATTGGGGCAATTCAAGTCGAACTCAAGTCGAAGAATTTTTATTCGGGTAGCCATGACAGTGGAACTTTCACCCTTTTCATTCGGAAAAATCTGTATTGAATAATGTACTTACGATCGCATTTAAGGATTTTAGTTGCACATATGAATTTCCATGTCTTCAGGAATAAGCGTTTTTTATTTTGCGAACAAGAAAGTAATAGCTTAACAATTATTTAAATAATACTCTTCACACAATTAGTTTTTTGCATACATTTTATAAAACATACCTGCAAACGATTTCTTGTTGACGTAGATTTAAGAAAAAACTATTTAAATAAATAACACGAGAAGTTTGGATCAATCTAAAAATTTTATAATGCTTCCTCACATTCCTCCCTTCCCCACCGAGTGAGTCACGCCTACCCCGTAAGGGAAATTGCTTAATGGTGTAATAGTAATAATAATCATAATAATAATATAAATTAATCGTTGGCAAATTGTCTTAAACATTATGAATAATCATAACTAAATAAAATAATATTTTTTTCACAATAAATATCAAAAAATTAATAATAATTAAGAATGAGCGATGTTCTGGAAATATTTTTCAAAAACTAGTTTACGTGTATTGTGCTTACCGTACAAGGAAAGAAGAAAAAACATGTCTGCTGTCCAACGAAAAAACCTAGTAAGTGACTTTTGCTATAGAGGTTATTTTCTCATGCGCATTTATCGAAAATCTCTATGGAAAATGTTACTACTAGGTTTCTCTTTAGAACAGCAGATGTGTGCATTAATTTGTTAAAGATTCAACAGTTTTGTTAATAATTAATCCTTTTTGGTTAGGGCATCAACTGTTTTCTAAAAATTCTTGTTTTTGTCGAAAGTTGAAGTACTTTGTTAAAAAATAATTATTTTAGTTGAGATTCTTCATTTTAGTTCAATATTAATTTTGTTATTAAAAATTGATTAAACTACATATTGTCATGAAAATTTGTGTATTTTGTTAATGTTTTTGTATTTTTTATGAACTCCTATTCGAAAATTTATTTATTCTTTTGAAAAATTTTATTTTGTAGTAGAAAAAAACCCTATTTAATAAATTATGTTCAAGGAGAAAAATGGATGTTCAAATGTAACATCTAGGTTTTCGGGTTCAACATATTTTATGTTTAACTATAGGACAATAATCTAGATGTTTGAATTTAGCATCTGTAGATATTAAAAAGTGAGTTATGTCAAATAACGGCTTTAAATATTTGAGGAGTTTACTTATTTCTAGTAATTTAAGGAACTAATTGATAACTTATTTGTGTATTTAAAATGAAACTTTAATGTTCTGGCATGAACGAAAAACCTATCAAGGGTGTAAAATATTGATCAGATGATACATGCAGTCAAGTTCAGGTTATGTGCAATACTTTAAATTCAAAATAAAAAATAAAAACAGGGTAAGTAAGCGAAAAACGAATGATATGTAATGTGTTTTTAAAATTCTATCTATTTTAGGTTATTTTAATTCAAATTTAATTTTAAATTTATAAGCATTTTGTCAAATGTGTTCATGTCAGTATAATAATATAACCTGCAATTTAAGATCATACTTCCTTCGTGTATACAGACTGAAGTCGTTATCCAATTTTAATTAAGGATAGCTAATTTTGATTCTTTTGAAATGTTTCAAAATTGTAATATTCTGCAACTGAAATATCGAAAATATAGAACCGACAAATATAGTTGTGAAATTCTAATGCGCAATGCGCATGCGTTCGGGCGATTTTAACATCTAAATGTGTTTCAGTTTAACATAAAAATATTTTTACCCCTAACATCTCAAAAAGATAGTAGATGTTTGGCATGAATATCTGCATGTTAGGCGGTACAATCTTACCCTTTGAATATCTACACTTGAACATCCATTTTTCTCCGTGTATTTTGATGAAACTTCGGGTTTTCGGTAGAAAATGCATTTCTTGGTTAAAAATTCAACGGGGTGGATTAAAAGAATTCGGTTTTGGTTTAGGATTCATCTTTTTTGGTTGAAAATTCAACTACTTGGTTGAGAGTTGAGCTCCCCTCAAATCGTATTGCGTTATTTTTGGATGTCCCCTAAATATTATTATTCTTATTATATCATTAAGCCTGATCCCTTTTGGGGTAGGCGTGACATTCGGCTCTAGCCTCGTTATACTGCCGAGGATCAAGAAATTCTTACAAAGAAATCAGAAAGGGAAGCATAGGAGTAGTTATAAAGGAAGAGATATAAATGTTAGATAAATCTAGAATCCTCATGTTGCTACTTACTTAATTAACACATTCGCTCTCTCTTTAGCAATCATCTCGGGCGAAGAGCTTCACAAATTCATTTTGTTTCATATATCACACAAAAATACTAGTAATCCCATGGTATAAGATTCATACTCTTTATTCTAATAATATCCACTAAGTAAAGCTCTCCATCTTCTGATAAGTTAAATTGTCGTAATTTTCGAGAAATTGTGTGGAAATTTCACGAGACTCCGAGAACGAAGAAGAAAAATAATTAGATCAGGAAGTTTCTCGCAGTACATTAGCATTGAGAGCAGCTATAACAGATATAACTTTACTTGGTAAAATGTAAGAAGAGCGTGGGGTATAGAGTTGACTCCTGACCACCGGTAAACGAGCCTTAATTAATCATATCATCAAATAGCAGTAAGATGCTATACCGAGCATAATATCCTATATTTCTGTTCATAAATTTCAGCCTCGTCAGACGTATTATTAGACCGTGAATTCGAGTTTTATCGATGCGATATATTGCCCGAGGCGTAATCGACTTACGCATACTCGTATCATCTGGGTTTGGTTAATACTGACATTTGAAAAGACCGTACCATGATGTTTATATCGATCTCGCAAAATCATAATTTTAATCATTTCAAGCTGATTTTCAAATTATAGATTAGCATTATTATCGGGAATTACTGTTTTTAACTTTAGACCCTTCCGGAAATAGACCAGAACTTAATGGGTGGCATTTTTATTATGTATATTGTAAGTTAAAATGTAATTTACACAAGTTTGATTTATTTTCAAGAACAAAATTATTAAAACACAATTTATTTATTGATTATTTGTATTGTAAAATGGGGATAAGCGGCACTCTTTCTCTGAATAAATTTTTTTGAGATAAACGGCAGTTTTCTTTTTCATAAATGTTAAACGTTATTTTAAATCTTTTTTGATGCAGTTGTCTTAGTTATAGCGAATAAAAAGTACAGTCATATAGTATTCTACTTTCAGGAATTTGGTTAAGTTGTAAAAAAAAACGTGAAAATATGACTTGCATAGGTTGGTTAAAATTTATGCAATTAGTTATATTTTTTATCACCCCCAAACGCGATTTATGCCATTTTTCACGTAAATAGTGAATACAATATATTTTTCGTCCTACAGAATGATTTTTGTAATCATTTTCGTTTTTTTTATGGAAAACTTCTCATACTATTGTATTATAAATCAAACTAAAAATCGTTTTTCGTAACAATCGCTCTATTTATGAGATCAAAAATACTGTTTTTTTCCTTTACTTCTTTTTTTCTTTCTTTTCTTTATTTTTTCCTTTTCTTTCTTTTTTTACTTCTTGTGATGAGTGAGCAATTGAGCCTTAACATTAATGGGGTTTAAATTTTTTAAGCTTTAAAATTCGACGCAATTTACAATTAAAAGTATTACTCTTAGGTTATTATCACATTTGTAAAATTAAATAAAGTTTTTTTTAGTTATTTATTGTTTTTTTTAATCTGCTGAATTTTCTGTTCCCATTATACGTTATTTATATGAACGTACATTTTTTCCAAAATCACACTGTAGCAAAAATACGAAAGTGTCAAAAAACATTGTAGTTAAATAATTATAAAAATTTTTTGTTTAAATATTTATGGCGACGTACGCTATATTGATTGTAGTTAAAGAATTTTATAAACACATTTTTAGGGATTCACATTTGATGCGAAAATTTCACTTTAATTTTTTTGCATACGAAATTTGATTTAAAAAATTTGAATAAAACATTTTTTATTCATTTTATTTTTAAAAAATGTAAGTGGAATTAATTTTATGATGTCATTAGAAATTATTTATGTGCATGCAATTTTTTTTTCAAAACCACACTGTAGTAAATATACAAATAACAAATAAAAACATAACTGAAAAATTCTTGAATACATTTTATATTGAAAAAAAATTGTTTTAAATTAAGATGTTCTGAATATTTTGTTATCATTAGAATATATTTCTGTTAAATATAAATATAAGCACTCCGATTTCGGAACATCTATTAAAGTCAGGATCTGTTTTTCACTTTTGGAATTAACTTTTAGAATCTTATGTGCTTTTAAATGTGAATTTTCTTGTGTAATTGAATTTGAAATATTCTTCGAATTTTGTGCACATATTTTTTTAATGAAACAGAATGGAAAGGCTGAGGTCTTTTGAAGTTTGAACCTAATTTCGACTTCCTTTCCGACCACCTAAATTCTAAAAGCAACAACTTAGGTAAAAAAATCCAAGAAAAGAGGAAACATACGTTTCCTATTTCCAGGTCTATTTTTGACACATAAGCTGAACAGTCCAGCTGTGAGGGGTTTACTTTACAATTGCGAGGTTTCAAGGCGGGTCACACTGTAGAGTTATAGACTATGCAAGCATTTGTGAGGGTTTGAATTCAACTCAGTTAGAGAAAATCGTTTCGGCTCACATGACTGGGGTCAGTTCACTGAATTTGAAGCGAACTAAAACTGATGAGCAGTGAGACATAGCTTTTTGGCCTCAATTTAAAGCTTTAGTGAAGTGAAAATTTGGGCTTGTGGAACGCAATATACAAATTTAGACTCTTTGACAAACGTTACTTATAGACTTTCATTCTTTTGGCAAAAGATGATTCTAAATTATGTTTTTTTTATAATTTTATCACTGAATCTATTTTTAAACTGTTTTTGGCGGAAAACTCGTTCTCGTGATCGGATGTAGCTGTCATTTCATTTTGCCATTTAAAATTTAATTTAATTGAATATTATAATAATAATCCGTGGAATAAAGGTTTCAACAGCAAACAGCAATAGAAAAAATCCAAGCAATCAAACTTTTGAACTACAATCCTCAAACTTTGAAAAATGCCTAACAATATGTGACATTGGCTTAGCTATGAAAAATACGTTTTTTATAAACTCGATAAAGATGAAAAAATACATTTTTAATATTTAAATTAACCTATAAAGCTTGTAGACTATATGCATATATGTTATTTACGCAGTGCCGTATTTACACCAAAGGCCAAAAAGGCCATGTCTGCAAAGTTTTAGGGGCTGGGGAGAGCTGGACAGGGGGATTTGATACTTTAAAGTTATTTTGACACTTAAGGGTGATTTTTGGGGCTGGAGAGAGCTGGGCAGTGGGATTTAACATTTAGGGATAACTCATGTGGCTAGAAGAGCTGGATAAGGGGATTTTACACCTATGGTGACTTTTGGGGCTGAGGAGAGCTGGACAATGCGGCTAATTATAGGGTGACCTAGGGCAAATAGCGATTTTAAAGATAAGACAAAAATTCACGTTTGAGATTGACATGTTGCTGATTCACGATAATAAAAAAATTTGATCAGAACAAGTTGACACTCTCTAAATGATACTTACCACAAATTGGTGCAGGCTCCGCTGCGAATTGCGATAGAAAATTTAAGATCGTCAGTTGCATAATTCAATTCTGAAATATTGTGTTTCTGAATATGGTTGAAAAATACTTGATCACAAAAACGTATCAAATTCAGTGTGAAAGACCTGAAAAAAGAGAATTTTTTCAAAGCATACTAATAATTTTAATAAATATGGATGCTTAACGGAAGAAAAGTTATTATTACGGATAAAATCAGATAAAATTTTAACTAAAATCTTAATTAATTTTGTTATTACAAAAGAAATGAGAATTTGAACCAATTTTTTAACACAACGTGTATTTGATTTTTTAAGAATTTTCATGGAATAAACCAGTTTTCAGAAAAATGTTGGTTATCTAGTTCTATGTACTGCTTACCTTCCATTCGTTTTTAATATTTATCTTACCAATAAAAATGTTTCGAAGCAGAGTTATTTTTATGTTAAAAAATAAGGTTTAAAATTGTGGTACATTAAAGAGAATTTTGAGTTCGTACATCATAAATTGTGTATGTACGTAAGATCGCAGTAGAGATTTCACCGTTTGAATGCATTTATTGCCCACTTATCGAAATTCACCGACACAACAAATGGGTGGGTACATTCAGCTCAGATCCTTAGCATTCAAGATTCAAGGTATACAGGACAGAAAGAGGAGAAGACGTCCTTGTACCACTTTGTGGGTACCTTAGTTTACAGATCATTCAATCAAAGCAGATCAAGCCCCTTTCTTTTTTTATCTCAAGTTTCGATATATAAAAAAAACTTCTATTTGCTCAAAAGACTGCTCAGTGTAAATACAGGTACCAGGAAAGGAACGCGTTCTCGGTAAACCAAGCGGTAAACCTATATATAGTGAAAGAAAAATCATGGGAAAATGTGACACATGTTAATAAACATTCAGAGGACGTTAAAGTCGAAGAATTGACTTTTTTCAATTTTAATTATCCTAAAAAAAAATGCATTGCTAATACATTAAAAGTAGATCCGATTTATATTGCCTAATCCATGTTCAAGCCAAGATTCATTCTCTATTCAATTGTGACGTTTTTCAAAGAGAATAAGATAATGCGTATCTTACCGATTTTAGAAAAAAACTGTTTACAAATTAATGAGAATTTTAATTTTTTAATTTAAAACACGGATTACCAAAAAATGGTCAATTTTGTTGGTAAAAGTTTTATATTTTACAATAGAATATAAATATTAATTTTACTTTGACATCAAACTTTTTTCTTTGAAGTCGATATTTTTGAAATAATCGATACTCTTATTTTTTCTAACTTATTTTATTATTTATCCACCAACGCGTTGTTAAGTAACAGAGGCACGTTTTTCTAGAGCTTTTTTAGAGAAACAATTTTCGTCCTTTGACTTTTTTCTTATATTTTGTAGTTTTGAGAAAAATGCGAATTTTCGTTTTTCAAACATAAAGTCAAGAGATGAAAAAAAAACAGTCGCGTTTTGAGTAAATTAACTTTGAATATTTTCAGGAAAACAGCCGCAATTTGATCAATTTTAAACTTTTTTTTAAAGTTTCCAACGGAGTCTGACAGAGGGCAAGAAGTTATATCATAATTAGAAAAAAGAGTATAAATATATGTGTTAGATTAAAATATATCACACTTTTAATACAAATTTTGACCATTTTTTGATAATCCGTGTTTTCAATTTAAAAATTTCAAATACTCATAACTCAATACGGTGTTGCCTTATTGCCTTAAAAAAAAAAACATATTTGAGTGCTAAATTATTCTTGTGACTTGAGCATGGACTGCCTTCCTTCATGATATATGTGGTTTTTTAAATTTTATTATCATAGAATTTCAATAAATTTTCAAAATATTTTGTGGAATTTTTAGAAATGTGTATTGACTGCGGAATGTCACTAAATTCCCATATAAGCAAACAAATGTCTTGATATTTATTAATTTTTATTAAATTTCCCCCCTTGCCCATACAAATTCCTTGGCATTTTTTATATTTCTATAGAATTCTTTCATTTTCAATTACTCGGAGGGAAGGTGTGTTCTATAATTAAAGGATCATTTAAAAAATTTTAAATAAATTTCTTAAATAATCCGTAGAAATTCATGTTCAAGAAGATGGCACTGCCATCTTAAATTTTCTAAAAAATTACAGTTGTCCTGAATTATGCTAGATTTGTGCTCTATTGTAACGCAACAGATTCTTACAAAAAATAAAAAAATTTAGGCAGAATTTAAAAAAAATCTTGTTTAGGACTAGCACTGCCATTTTTTAAACAAACATGCCGCAAACGCCATTTTGTTTTTTCACCAAAACAAAAGTTGTGCGAAATGATCAATTGTCACGCAAACGATTTTTCTGAAAAATTAAAATTTAATCAAAAATTCACAACAACAACAATTTCGGGCCACCATACACACAAATCTTAAAAATGAAAAGTTCGAAAATCTGAAAAATATGTTGAGTTGTAGGCCAGGTGAACACAACTCTTTCATAACACACTTTTTACATAGATATATATTTTTTCAAAAATGATCTTTTTCCACTCAAAAAATACTCAGCAGAACCTTCAATTTTTTGAAATTCGCAATTGTGAAAATTTAAAGTAAAAAACAGTATTTTGAAAAGATGTTTCAATTAATGTATTCAGAAATACTTTATGGTAAAGTAAAGTTATATGTACTGATTAAAATAATTTATTAACTTTTGTATAAGAGAAAAGGTTTCCTACACTCTAATTAGACAGGAGTGCAAAATTCACTGATTGAAATAGTAATCACACATGCCACTCTAAAATTGCGCACGTAACCAATGATTGCGGACTCATTAACTAATTAGTTCTGTAA
Organism: Belonocnema kinseyi; assembly: GCF_010883055.1. Taxonomy (NCBI): domain Eukaryota; kingdom Metazoa; phylum Arthropoda; class Insecta; order Hymenoptera; family Cynipidae; genus Belonocnema; species Belonocnema kinseyi. The sequence goes on from NC_046660.1 coordinate 84,019,214, forward strand.
CACTAGAGTAAATCATGTGAAACATAACCTCTAAGTGTTAAAGTTAAGCGTTGTTGTTACTCTATTACTTAAATAACAAAAAGAATTCCTTACTGTGAAATATTTTTTTTAATTTTCGGGCTGTAAGACTACTGAATTAACTGCGGGAAAAATATATACTAAGTCGTATAAAAAGTACTTATTTAACGGCTGTGTACATGACAGTCCAATCTTGAAAGTAAAGTAATATGTGTGCGGTTGGTTTTCATTTTAAAGCATTGAAACTTTTCACCCTTTTTAATATTTGATCATATTTGTGGGGTTTAAGTTTTACTATGAATTGGAATATCATCAATTCGATTATCAAACTTAAAATTTTCTTCATGTTTTTAACATCTACCCATAAAATAAAATGAAATTTTTTCAAAATATTAAATTTTTTATTCAAAGTCATAAATACTTTTCAATGATTCTCTTGTAATATATGATTGTACAAAACGTAAAAAATTTATTTTCAGAATTGTGAAATATGATTTTGCTCAATCAAAAATGAGTACCTCCTCTTTCATTTTGCTAACTTGAAGAGAGTGTTAAATTAAAAAGATATAACTACTACACTACTACTACTACTACGATATAAAAAATTACCGCAACTCCCTTTTACAATAAAAAATCCTCGTTTTCAAACTTTCCGGCTCCTTTTACAATCAAAAAGCCCCTTTTCCATAAAAAATATAAAATACAATAAATATGAAACAATCGTCTATGGGGAAGCACAGTGCTAATGAAATGATCACATTAAAGATATACACCATTTGAAGAATGTGCCCAAACCACTTTCCAGCGGTTTAATTATGTTTATATCAAATTGACTTTATCATTGATATATCAAATGTGTTTTATCATTTATCATTATCAAATTCACTTGGGAATTTATCTTCCTTTATAGCATTTTGTCCAAATCCCAGATGTCTATCAGTAGGGAATCATTTAATTTCGTGACATTTAGCGATCAGTGAAGGGCATAAACCAGAAAGTCGTAAAATTGGTGGGCAAAGGTGGGACAAGGTGGGGTAGAGCAGTACTATAGTCATATAGTGTAACATAATGGGTCGATATTCCATGGCGCCATGAGACTCCCTTCAGTCACGAACCCGCAGGAACTCTAAGCCACCCCCAGCTCTCAGGACTCAGTCTAGATTCACAAACCATCGCCTACGGGGTTGTTATTCTTTCTTCCTCCAAACATCTGACCTTGAACTTTTCTCCTAAAACGCCCGTTCAAATATTTAATTAATATATTAAGAACACTGTACTCTTACAATTAATATAAACTCATACCAAAGATGAAACAGTATTTATAAATGATCAAAATCCACCAAATTTTAACACTTAAATCATCGCCCAAAGTTGCCTCCAGTTTTAACAAATATTTTAAATAAAAGATGAAGTTCGGGCAACAAAGTCTTGTACAAAAGTGATTAATATAGTGTATAAAAAGTGTTTCTTTAATTCAATAGATCTGACTACGTATGAACTATTTTGAGTGGAAAAAAGTGAGCAAGAACAATGAGTATAGAACGCAAAACTTTTAGTGAGTTTCGAGAAATTAATTTTCTCTTCATGTGCTATTGAGAAGTGGTGAACAAATCTTGGCAGGTGAAATTTCGTGTTCAATGCATTCGACTTTTGTAGGTCGTAGACAGAAAAATTCTCTCTCGTCGGAATAATTTGCTTAGGAAACTTGTAGCACAATGTCTACCTGTAAAATTCTAATGTGAACCATCGTGACTGTTTTGTGCGTGCCGGGAATGGGGAATAAAAATCTCGAAGAAAAAATGACGACTCTAATTCTTTCAAGACCAGTGAAAAAGGTACTGAAAAGGAATTTTAAATCTCCATACAATTCCAAATCAATACATTTCATATTATATTATTCAAAATAATTATATATAATAATGTGCCATTCGTTAATTCTTTCTGTCCACATTGAAGTTCCTATATTATGTTTCCGTTCGAGTCTCACGTGTTTTTTGTCTCGCGACTTTTTCTTTCATGTCAATGTGACAGTTTATTAGTATACGTCAATTTGTCAGCTTATCGAATTTTCTTTAAAATTTTACACTTTAGATTAAAATGGTTGAATTTTTAAAATCGTGATGCACAATTCGGGAATTAATTATTTTTAACGACTTATTTTAGTCCTTTGGGCCTTTTAATTAATTTTCCTTATTTGCAACTTGATATTGCATGGCCTTAAAGGTTCAAAATATTTAAAATTCTTAAATTTTGAACTGTGAAAATGACAGTGATTTTTCTTTGAACGAAAATCATAGTTGTTGTAAAAAAATGTATCCAATCGCTTGGATTGTCACTTGATGCTACTTGATACGATACTTATTAATAATGCAGTCAGTATAGTCAGTCAGTATATTTCGACCTTCATTTCCATGACTTGCTTCGCCACTTAGTATATTAAAGATAGTCAGTTTTAAATTTGTAATAATTTAAAATATATGTAAACATAAGTTGTTCGGTTTTAATTTTAGTAAGATTAAAATTAAATAATTTTATATTTAGATATTCTAAATTTGTTGGATTCAATTTTAAGTGTTCAAAATTGTCTGTTTTTTCTTCGAATACGTAAAACATTAGAAAACTTGGCTTACTAGTTGCACAATTTTCAGTCGAAAGGATTTGAAATTAAACAATTTTGAGTTAAATCAATTTGTTTTCCAAATCTCTGCTTCTATCTTTTGCATCATTTTAATATTTCAAGCCTGAAGGATTAATCACATCCATTAGAGAACTTAAGCATTTATTAAAGAGGTAAGATGGATGTCTTTAAAATAAACTCTTTAAATTATACATCTCCTTAATTATAATTTGCAGCAGTTTTATTTTAAACCCACCTCTCGATCGGGCGATGCAGAATCGTGGGTAACGCCAAAAGTTGCAAATTGCCCAGGATTTAAATGATGAAGAAACATAATTTGCTTGTAAGTTAACTTTTGGTTTAGAGCGAAGAGTAAATTATATGTGAGAAATGTGAGCACTGAGAGAAAATTTCGGCAGGTATCAATTATGTCGTTAACTTGCAAACTCGTGAGTTCTTGTGAATGAAAATTATTGTTTCTCAAGAAACTCAGAAATATATTACAAACGTTTATACTAAAATGAATTCAAACCTCGAAATTCCAAAATTATTTAGAAAAAATTATATTCTTCAAAAAATCTATACAAATTAAAATTTTTCTTTCATTAAATAAAATCCATTGATAAATAGTATTTTCGAATTGAAAGAGTTTAAAATAAAAAGCTATAAACAGTGAATGTAAAAAGTTTCGTACACCTCTTTTCTGATAACTGATTAAGTTCTCTTAATTTTAATTATGCCATAGCTAACAAAATTTCTCTTTAAAGGGTTGATTGCTCTCGAAATACTGCATACACTGAGCCCAGGATGAAGCCAATTTGTCCATTGTTTAAGTAGATATGTAAAAAATTGTGTAAAATTCAATGTTTTCGTAAATTTGCAATAACTTTCGAAATAATCAACATTTCTCAATGATCTTGTGCTCATTTTGAAGCTATTTTTTCACTGTACCACAACAGCTGATTGGTATAAATCAACAACAAAAAATCTTATCGAATTACAATAACTAGAAGTTTTAACAAAAAATTTGAAAACATCTTATCTGTAGGCAAATAAAAATAAAAAATAAACAAATATATATTTTGAGGATATTTTATAGAAACTTTTTGATTATATATTTTATATATTCTAGAAAAATATTTTTGACAACACGAAGAATATTGCAATTTTTCCAACTTTTTTTTTTACAATTTCAAGTCCTTGCAATTGGATAGGGCCATTTTCACGATTTATACTCATAATCTGATATGATACGTTAAAAAAATAGCTTCAAAACGAGCCCAAGAACATTGAAATATGTTGATTAATTCGGAAGTTATTAAAAATTTAAGAAAACATTGAAATTTACACTATTTTTGCAATATCTACCTAAAAAATAGACAAATTAGCTTCATCCTGGGTTTATTTTATAGATAATTCCCAGAGAAATCAACCCTTTAAAGAGAACTTTTTTTAGCTCTGGCATCATTAAAATTACGAGAACTTAAATCAGTCATGAAAAAAGTGGTATACGAAAACTTTTTGCACTCACCGTATACATATATTAAACGACTTTAAATTGAAAACGTTTCAAATTCAACAATTTTAGATTAGGTAAAAAATGTAAAAAAAATGATAATATCTCGAATGGTGTGAACTGAAATTGAGCTTGTACTGTTTCTAAAAAAAAATGTTTTTAAAATTTAATGTCTAATTTGAAATTGAAACATTTTTTATCAGGAGCTCTTAAAATTAAAAAAATTTCAGACTATACTTTTGAAAATTGGACAATTTCATTGGAATGAAGTTGAAAGTTTATAACTTATCATACAAAGCCTTCAAAATTGAAGAATTTTATTTTGAATTGAAGAATCTAAAAATTTAATAATTTCAGAATAAAATTTCAAAAATAGTATGCTTTAAAACCGTTAAAAATCTGGCTCAGAATTTTCCGTGAAACTAACAGGTTAAGTAGGGCTACTATTAATTTACTTTAATCGACACAATTTTAGATTTTGTCTAAAAAAAAGAAAATTTAATTAATCTCTGTATAAAATCTACAATAATCTACGGTATGAAATTCTCGAGAAACTTTCCCTTTTTCTTATATTTTTGCTTAAGGCCATGTGATGAGTGTAACAGCTGACCAAGTCAGCCCTAAGATCAATATTTTTTCACCCATATTGAAAAATAAAAGTTTAAATAACGCAGAAATTTTTTTCGGGAAATGTTGATAAATATTGAAGGATCGTTTGTGGCCTTGCAAAGAGTTGGAGGAAGAAAAAAGTTTATTTATGCAAATAATGATTATCGACGGACACATTTAGGTGTTACAGCAGAAGTTTGACTTTTAACTTTCTCTTACGGTAATCACGCAATCTGTTTTACCCACAGACCCCTAGAAGTTCGAAGTTGTCTACTCACTGCGCTAGTACTGCTTTGACACAGCTGATACCAGACTGATACGTATGTCAGACCAAATATGTTTATTTGCATTTCAAGTGCAAACATTAGTTTTTGCATTATTGGTGCATAAAGTTCGTGAGCGGTTTTTGCTGTTTTGTCCCACTTTGATAAATATAAACCTCATAACTAGCCCATTGACAACATTGCAAATTGCTTGCAGACATGGACATAGGAAACACGGGACTAGACATGCCATCCTAACTTGGTGAGCGGGGTTGAATCCACGGGAGGTGGGGGGGAATTCCATGAGTGGGGAGAGCCGCCATCTTATGATGTGGCATTTGATTATGCGCACGAGCATTTTTGCCAACAAACTGTGCATGAAAATATAAACATGTGGGCGTTTGTCGCGGGACATCAAAAGGTGGCGGACCTCCCCCCTCATTGCATCACCCCCGTAATGTCATGCCTAGTCCCTTGTTCCCTATGTCCATGCTTGCAGGGTTTGACGACAGCACGATCGGTATTTCTCCAAAATAGAAATTAAAAAAAAACTTTTTTCACTATTCTAATTATTTAGGACCAGAGACAAATTCTTGCATGCCTTCTATTTATCGTGCCAAATTTTTAACACGATATCTCATTCATTCCGTGTGGACGTAAGTTGGGAAAGAAAACTTCCACTGGTATTTTTTTCAAAAAAAATTTGTTCTCAAAATTTCCACCGGAACAAAGCTAAGACATGGACTTTATTACCTCCACTTTCATTACCCAAACTTTCAGAGCGATACCTCCTTTCGTTTAGACGTAAGTTGGGAAAGAAAAATCGAAGACCAGGTTTGGTCACGTGACCCACTCGTCACATGGCCTTAAATGCGAGCTGAATTATTAGAATATATTACAAAAATTCAACTATTTTTGATTGGAGGCCAATTCCGAGGGACTGACTACTCATGAAATCAGGTGCAAAGTCGTAATGAAATCTCCTGATGTCTTCTAAAATATCTGAAATTTCCTGAAATATCTGAAGTCACTTGAGTTCACTTGAAATCACTGGAATTCATTTAAAGTCACTTGAAATCTCCTGAAATGTCGAAAGTTATTTGTATTTACATAAAGACACGGGAAGTGATTTGAAATTACCTGAATGCTTTTGAAATCACTTGAAATCTCCTGAAGTCATTCGAAATCTTCTGAAACACCTTAAGTCATTTTAATCCACATAAACTTACGTTAATTCACTTGAATTTTCCTAAAGTCACTTGAAATCTTCTGAATTATCCGAAGTCATTTGAATTCACATGAAGTCACTTGAAATCACCTGAAATCATTTGAAGTAACTTGAATTCTCCCAAAGATATTCGAAATCTCCTGAAATACGTAAAGTCGTTTGAATTCACATGAAGTCATGTGAAATCACCAGAATTCATCTGAAGTCACTTGCATTCTCCTAAAGTCACTCGAAATCTCCTGAAGTAATAGAAATCCACTGAAGTCATTGAAATATCTTGATCAGTCTCTATGCTAGAAGTAGATGTACATAGAGTTCATATTTTTTGGATGAAATTTTCATTATTTAATTTATTGAAAATTAAACTATTTTGTTGAAAAATTCATATTTTCTAGACGATTTTTGGTGCTTGAAAATTCAATTATTTGTTTGAAAATACAAAAGTTTTTTTGTAGATAATTGTTTTTTTTCTTAGAAGTTTTTACAATTTAATTGAAAATTCAACTATTTGCGTAAAAATTAAACTTTTTTGTTGAAAATTGCAACTCTTGCTTGAAACTGAAACTGTTTGATTATAAATACAACTCTTGATTTGAAAAATAACAATCTGTTTTGGTTAAGAATTTAATTCTATTGTTAAATACGAGGGTAGTTCAATAAGTCCTTAGAATGACCAACAAATGGCGCGCGAATCGCTCCAAATCATCTGTTTTCAGTCAGCACCACTCCCGACTAGAT
>NC_046660.1:84026302-84057377 GCF_010883055.1 Belonocnema kinseyi
GTAAGTGCTTATTTTGAGGAACTTCCGAAAACGCACTTTTCTGAAGGATTAAAAAAACTTGAAAAGCGATTGACCAAGTGTATAGTGCTCCAAGGAGATTATTTTGAAAAATAAAAAAAAATTACCCAAAAAAAATTGTTTTTATACTTCATTCTAAGGACTTATTGAACTACCCTCGTATTCCTGTTTTTTATTGAAATACTACCCATTATATTTTTCTTCGAGAATTTATCTTTTTTTTTTTTGTTGAAATGTCAACTATGTAGTTGACAATTGAACCAAATTGTTAAAAACTAATTATTTTGGTTGAAGATTGTGATCTAAAAAATTGAACGAATTCGGAGTAAATCGTTCTAGAATTTTGAGGTTCCTATTTCACAGGTTTTGAAAGTCGGTTTTCGGTAACGATTAAAAATCGAATTTTCGATTTTGCACAAAAATAAAGGAAAAAGGAATTAAGAATACTAAATGTTTGATTGAAGCAAATTATTCTGTTCGGTGAAAATAAAAATTTAGTGTGCTTATATCGCACTGAGCTAGACGATTTTTCGGTAAAAGGAATATAAAATTTTATTTTTTAATAAATGATAATATGTCATTTCAATAAATATCATGATTAGAAGTAAGCAATTATTACTACTCTAAAATTCTGTGCTAAAATTTTAACTAAAAGTTCAATTGAATTATTTCTATTACCATTTTAAAAAATGAGAATTTTGTGTGTGAAATAAACACATTTCCGGACAAATGTTAGTGATCTACTTCTGTACGAGCACAATTTATTTATAACAAGCTTCCAATGTAAGCATGCAAAACATGAATTCTACTGGTTATGAGGTTCCACACACATTCGAGCATGCACTAACAACTGATAAAACACAATAGGTGGTTTAATTAAAGGTAGGCAATAAGTCACGAATGCACCTAGGTTGTAAGGAGTTAATCAATATTTCCATATCAAATTAATTTTTAGAAATTTAAAAGAAATGTTTAAATATTTATTTAAAAATTAATATTTTAGAAATACACAAAATGAAGATCCTCTGCTGAAATAAAGAAGTTGATGAACTTAAGAAGGTTTAAAAATATTGTTTAACGTCACAGAAATTAGGTAGAGGAGCAAAGTTTTGAGTTACTTCTATTTGTGGCAACGCGTAGGAAAAAGACCCCCTCTTATCTCCCTTTAACCCTGCATCTGTAAAGTGTCGACGCCACGAAGAAAGGCGTCTCGACGCAAGTTTTAATTAGCGTTAGAGGTTTATGGTCGTTGACCAATGGCAAATCGAAATTATTTACGAGTATCGGACTAGAATCGAAGAGGCGAGAACCATGAGTCTTCAGGACCTCTTTCGCGTGGGTTGTTTGCCAATCTTTATGGTCTCTCTTAACTGAAAAAGAATCACAAATTACGAGGCCATTCTTCGAAAATTAATTTGCTGTAAATTGACGCATTTGCTGAAGACATATCACTTGCAAAAAATTGTTCTGGTGAGAAGTAACTACATAAAAGGCCAGGTCTATTTTCCATAATTTGTGAACAAATTGATGTAATCTTACTCTTATCCACAATTTGATCAGAAGATTACCTATAGAATATAAATAAACCTTATCAAATTTGCAAAAAAATGTTTTCCTTGAAAGTTTTCAAAATTAAACGAACTCAAGTAAAGTGTAAGAATTTAAATTTGAAGATTTGAAATTGATCAATTTAATCTTTTCAATACCTTCGAGTTTTTTATAATTTTTAATTTGATAAAGTCTTTCAATTTAATTATAACATTAACTTTTCGAAATATACAGGCCCTGGACTTACTCACTTCCTAGAATTGATGGTCCCGTAGTTTCGTTGTGAGAGAGGATTTGCGGGGTCGAAAGAGCCTTGCTCAGCCATGCGTGACCACCAGCAGCGTTGTGACAAAGAGTTCAGTGCGTGGTTTTTCCAATTGAAAATGAGTCACTTGGCCCTGACTATTTACGCTTGGAATCCCTGGACTTAAGATCAAGGCCAGAGTCAGGCCATTACCAAAATCGGTCTTCATTCCAGATTCAAATATATTATAAACGAATGACACTGAAGACACTATTTTCTCACAATTGTCCGCTAATACTACTTAGAGATCCTCTAGGGAGAGTTGAGACATGTTTCCCCCTCCAATAGTCGGCTCTGAACCGGAACTTCGATATTTTCATGGGATTCGAAAAGTTTCACTAGTTTTATTTTTTATAAATTATTTTGTTGATGGAAATTTTGAAGTATGTGTTTCAAAATGGATATTATTTTTCCCTAACCTTAATAACTAACCTTCCCAATAATTATTAATGTTCTTGTTCGTGTGGTGTTTCTATTCTGTATTAAATCCTCTTAAAAATAAAATTGTGATTTGAAGATAGCGCCAACTTGTGCCAATCAAAACTCATAAAAGTTTAACTAGTTCCGGTACAGCGGCGCCAATCAGATTTTGACGAATCCGTCTCTCAACTCTCCCTTGGGGATCTCTAATACTACTATTTTCTCACTTTTCCTTGCAATTTTTTTCAACTATTTCACTAATATGCTAAAATAATGTTCGCCATCTAAACGAATCATGCAGCATGCCGGAAAATGATCTCAGCAGCTGAATAGGAGACGTGCATAAATAAGGTAGGAAGATCATAAGGAGGTGTCGAAGTGGTTTAACAGTAAGGGACCGCGACTTTTTTTTTAACTGTGCAAGCGTTACTTAACGGAGAAATGACCAAAAGATACTCAGTATATGCGCAGACTCAGTATGCGCGTGCGCATTGTTACTAGGTCGTTTGTGCTTTGTAAAGTTGAAACCACGAAGTGCAAAATAAATCAAATTTCCGAATATGCCAAAACGCTGTGGTGAAAAACTAGGACGTGAAGTTGCAGAGGTGGAAAAAAACGGAGTGGTGAATTGTTTGTTACGAAAAAGGGGAATATCGTAGCAGAAAAGAAACTTCGTTTCCAGGTAAATATTACAGGTTATGTTTCTTGCAGTCACTAGAATTGTATATTAATTCATTGCTGATATTAACATCGAAGACTTCGATTTTTCATGAGAGAAAAACCGATTCATATTACTGTTCTCAGACTTCCTTTATAACATAAAGTAAGGATAAGTTCCTCGTTTGAGCAGCAAAGTCAATTTAAAATATATATTTTAGTTCTGTAAAACTGTGTACAAGTCAAATCCTAACCCCAAACTACAATTTCAAGAATTTTTATATTCATTAAAAACAACTTTTTTAGTGAAACTGCGTTTTTTTATTCAGTAAAGACATTTATTAAAAATAAATTCAGGTTCCAATAAAAAAATTTGACATTTTTATTACTTTTCATTAGCTAAAACTTTTGTTAGCGAAATAACTGCCACACTGCGGTGCTCGCTTTCCCCCTGTGTTCAGCATACCCATATCTCCGAAACAAGTTTTTATTTTTGTAAAAATTTGAAAATTAGATTTTTTATCACGATTTGAAGCCACTTCTCAAAAGTCATGAAATTCTATAACCCCAAAATTGAAAATCCATTTCCTCGAAATTGAATTAATTTTTTTCATCAAACATTTTGTCTTTGCATTGAACAACTTAACATCTTGAGAGTATAGGTCAAGAGTTATTTTCTTAAATTGATTATTTCATTTTTCATCACTGATTCTAAGTTGACTCGGTTTCGTCTACTTTGGATTATATTTTTTCGTAACTGGGAAGTTTTTTGCAATCAACTTTTTTTGGTATCGGTGCAGTAATAAATCAGCTCGGAAGTGGAATAGTGGATTCATGTTTTTCTTTTCAAGGGGCCATTCACAAAATACGTAATATATGTTTTAGAAACTTCTGCCCCCCCCCCCCCGACTGTGTGATACTTTTTCCATTGGCCCTAACATTGAGGATTATACTTAGCCCCCCCCCCCCTCCCCGCGCATCACGTATTTTGTGAATGATCCCTCTGGGATGTTACACACTCAAATACCTATATTACCGACCTCACTTCTTCAGTTTACTGAAGTTTCATTTTAGAACTTTTTTTGTAAATAAAATATCGAAATGAAACCTTAGAACATATTTCAAATATATAGAAAAGGATCTTTGGTTCAAAAAAATTCAAAGTTACAGTCGAACTCCGATAACTTGCCATCCGATAACTGTAGAGTCTCCTTAAAACTTCGTCACATGTACGGCACGCACACTAATTGGGGTTCGCCCACTACGTGTGCTTTTTCTCATGATTTGCGCTCGTGATTTACGCATGCGCGCACCTAATATCGTGCTACTAGAGGGGGCATCAGATAAGTCCGCAATTCCTGGAATTTTCCGTCCTTACAGCCCCGAAAGTTGGAAAGTTATCGGATTTGGATTGTATGTCAAAAAATGTTCCCAGTTAATTTATTTGAAAATAATTTTTAACGAAGCTCCTACTCAAATGAAGTACATAAATATAGTTTATGGTCTTCTAATACATTTTTCAAAGTTTCAGTCTGGTATTTTATTTACAAAAAAAGTTCTTAAGTTAAAAAAAAATAGTCAGTGAACGAAAAAAGTGAGGTCACATGCGCTTAATTACGAATTCGATTTTACAGAATTCTTTTTCTCCTGGAAAATCGCCAAATAAATCTGAATGTTTCTTAGGAATAAACAAAATACTTCAACCAAGTGTTTTAGTTCTCAACAAAAAAGATGAATTATCAAATGTATCTAATATTTGTATCTTAAATAGAAAACAGTTGAATTAAACCAAGAAGAACGAATTCCTAGGTGGAAATTGGGTTTCTAATAAAAAAGATGAGGTTTCTACAAAACACTTGAATTTTCAACCCAATAGTTAAAAAATATCAACCAAAAAGATGAATTTTCAATACGGAATATTAATTTTCTACTTAAAAAGATGAATTCTCAACAAAATACTTACATTTTTAATGAAATAGTTTAATTAGTAACCAAAAAAGATCAATTTTCAACAAATTATATAAATTGTAATGTAACTAGTTTCAACAATCGATGTGATGTTAGGCAAGTTTTATTTCATTAATATTTAGTTCATACTTTTTTCATTTCTTAAATTTTTTAACCAAATAGAAGTTTATAAAAATATAGAGTAGTTAAATTCTCTTTTAGGAGAATTCATTTTCATTAAAAAAAAAATTCTACAAAACAGTATAATTTTGTACCATATAGTTGAAGTTCCTACCAATTTATTGAATCCTCAAGTCAAAAAGATAACTTTTCTACATAACAGCTAATCTTTTTAACAAAATAGTTACATTTTAAGTTGAAAATTTAATTTTCAACAAAGCAAAAAAACAATTTTTAACTAAGATTATGAGTCCTTGAATTTTAAACCGAAACAGGTTGATTTTTAACCGGACACTTATATTTTTAGCCGAAATTGAAATTTCTACAGAAAGAGATGAGTTGTCTTTTTCATTCAAAATTATTAGTGTTCAAAAAAATAGTTCAATTTTCAGCAATAAATAGTCTTAGTAAAAAAAGAAAAGAATGCACTCAAATTGTTGAATTTGCAAGCCATAAGACGGATTTTCAACGAAACTGTTGAATTTTCAACCAAATATATCAAATTTGACGTAAATAATAAAATTTTTGATGAAAAATATACATTCTTAACCCAAAATTTAATAGTGGACTTTTCAACCAAAAATACTGAACTTTCAACTACAAATAGTTAGATTTTCTTATTGGGCTGTATTAATTCATTTCTCAGTATGGAAAGATTAGAAAAAGGGAGTTTAAGTGAAAATACCTTATAATATTAATAATATTTTAAATAAAAATTGAAGTTATTTTCTAATACTTTTAAAAAATTAGGTTCGAAATTTTGCTTGAAAAATTAAGTTAATTTTCCATTGCACATTCTTTCATTTCAGAATGTGCAAACATTTTTGAATTCAGACTACATATAATTTTAATATGTAAGATTTGTATGACAATATTTTGACACTATTTTTTTAAAATTTGTTACCCTGTTTACGCTATTTTTGATCTCTGAAGTGAGTCCAAAACCTGAATATGTAAAATGCTTAATTTATATTCGTTAATATTATTCCAAATAAAGAAGATCAAATTAATTATATTGGAAAGTCTTTTATGTTATATTACGCTTTTTTTGTTAAATATATTCTAAAACTTGGCATAATTATTTAAAAAGGTTTAACATTTTCTAAGTTTAGAATTATATTGTGCAACAGGAATCTGATTCGTTGTTATATTTTGAGTTTAATGTGGAGAGTAGTTCTTACCCATACGATCTGTAGATCTTATGCAGTAGTATTTATAGTTTTCATATATAACAGGGGCGTAATAATTAAAATATTCACCCTATAAATTAAAAACAAAAACAATACAAATGAAAATCATTATACATAATTACATTATTATTCTTTTTTTAATCCTCTTTCTGTTTGTCGTAAAAACATTGACCTAGAAAAATTCTAAAATTTCTTATTTTTGTTTTCGTAGACAACATCAATTTATCATAGAATTCCGTAGAATAAACATCAGGATGATTCAAAAAACGCTTTTAGATTTACACGGCAAATTATTGAAATCATACTTCAGATTGAAAAAAAATGATCTAACTATCCCAGCTATTTTGTTCAGGTTTGATCGAATACATAGCGCCCAAACATAACCCAAATATTTTTAAAAAAACTAGATTTTTTCCGGGGTTAAGGGTGGGTTAAAAATAAAGGTTATTAGTATGATTTTATTTCGTACATTGTAAAAAAATATATTGAATTTTACATCTCTGGTGGATGTAAATAAAAGGACCTTCGTGTATCGGAGTAACTTTACGAATCTGTTGTCATATTCCAATTCGGCCGATAATTTTACATGCGAAAATGTAAAATTCATTATGTGAAAGAATAAAATAAAATTTATCAGGGCGACAGATTTCGAACACTCGAAAGCTCAAACTTCGTAAAATTTCATGGAGATTGAAGAAACACAAGCCGGACACGTTACCACTTACCTAAAACACATAAGATACTATGGGAGGGAATGTGTAATTTTATTTTTATCGAGTGTGTAATGTTACACTGCTGTTCGAGGGTCCTTTTGTTTACATCGCTAGAGGATATAATTTCACATAATTTTGTAAAATCACACCGTGGAGTGTGTGATATTTGCAATGATACAATATTTAATTTTCCGAAACTTTGTAATTTTGCACAAATCTTTTTTACAGTGTAGACACTCATCTTCAATCCCTAAAAAACTTGGCACCTTTCGATCAAACCCTAAAGTATGAGTTCAGTTTTTAAAATTAAAAAATTCTCCATGTTAATTAAATGGGATTTTGAAGTGCCCGATGGTACATGTTAATGTTTGAATTTTTAGGGGAAAAAACTGCGGATTTTCTTTCTCCGGAAATCGAAACTTGTTGGGCGGTGACTTGCTTTCTAGAATGGAAAAAAAATTTACAATACATTTTTGGACCATCCTAATAAACATGTAGAGATAATAATGGGCGTGATTTTTTTACTTGGGCCTAAACGTCAAATGTCATTGAAAAATAATCAAGTTTCGAAAAATATGTTACACTTTTAATTCAGGAGCAAGCTTAAAATCAGATATGAACTTTAATTAATGAAAAAGTATTTTGATTCAAGTAAAGTTTATCTGAACTTAGATTCATCTCTGAACTCCTGTTAGTTTTCGAATTTAAATTCATATTTGAATTTAAGGTGTGACATTTTTAAGTATTCTTTTTTACTTTCATGTACAGAAAAAGACTTGATTTTATTACAGCTATCAAATCAGCCGATTGTCTAATAAATTATTGAAACTATTATACATTTTTTATGTAGGGGGTTTCTGCTGGAAATTGTGTTAAAAAATTTTAGTGTGAAATCATAAAATTTTGAATAAGAATTGAAAATTTTTTTAATTTAAATTTTCTTAGTTTTTTAATCGGAAATTAGTATTTTTGAACAAAAATCACCATCAGGTACTTAATTTTCATTAAATTCAGGTTACGTACAAAAATAATCAGATTGTATAGATTCATCATTTATACTCTCAGCTCTCGGTTTAGTTCCAGTGTCGGGGGTTCCTGCAAATAGCCATGAGACTAAATCGGGGGAATCGTAACGTAAACAGTCAGGGCTGCCTGAATAATTTTCAATTAGAATATATTTATATATCTAATGTCGCATCCGCTCTTGCCCTACCCCCCTGACGAACTGCATGGCCATCAGTTGTAGGAATGACTAGACCGCGGGTGACTAAAACGCGTTTCTGGTGTAAATTTCATTTTGATAAGGTTATATATATGTGCGTGCGTGCGTGTGTGTTTAAATTGGATGGACCAAAAAATTGTTTAATACATGGATTTTGCGTAATTTATTCCGCAAAATAAAATGGCGCTATTAGTTTTGCCGTGTCTCGAATATTTATACAAATTGTTTAAATAAAAAGCACTGAAAATTATAAAAATCAAATTTTTGTTTCCATAATGTGTTGCGGAATTTTAAAGATTTTAAAGACAATAAAACGTGCTTGGAATAATTACTCATATGTTACATTACCTGTCTTTTTTGGGGTAAAAACTCCTTACAATATGTAGTTTTTTATAGAAAAAAATTCAATAATTTTGCATTGTGTTCTTTGAAGAGATGTGTATAATAAAATACGATTGCCGGCAGCAACGTAACAGACGATGGTTTACGCGTGAAGTTCAGCTGGTCGACGAACTCTCGAATTAGATTCAACGAGTCAGTGAGGATCGTTGCAGCACGACTTTGGCGAGGAGAGGAATCCTCGATCGTTTGCAAACCATCTCGCATCTCATTTCTCGTTCCTTCTACTTTTTCTCGGCTATATCCAGAAGTCTGAAAGCTAAATGGATCTGGCCATTAAAAAAAAATGTAAACTACTTTAGAACTTGAGAACTTGAGCCAGTCGTCAAGCGTTTTTTGACCTGGTGTAAACTTGAGGAAAATCACATTTAGCCACTCGTCGCGGGAGGAACCTATCCTGGTGCACATGTCAATCCTCTTTTAGGGTGGTCTGATCGTAGGTCAGGGGAATCCTGGAAAGCAGGGAAAAGTCATGGTTTTTAACTTTTTACCAAAAAAATGTTGCAAAAGTCAGGAAAAATGAAAAATTGGTAAGGGAAAGTAGGGAATTTTAAAAATGAAGTTTTCGTCCACCCTGATATCATAGGCGTCCGTATGAAAAGCGACCTTATGGGCTGTTCCAGTTAGAAGAATTTCGCGTTTTTCTAAGTTGAGGTGAAAATAATTATTTTCTGATTTGTGCGGGAGATGATACTGGGTCCTATAGCGAATTTATTAAGACTATACTCGTTTCCATAAAATAACAGGAAGTTGGTATATCCACATGTTCGAAGCAAAAAGCACATGCGGTTATGGCATTCGCCAAGTTTAGATGCGTTTACACGAAAAGCGGCTTTTCTTCAAAATGCTACGGTATCTTGTTTTTTAAGCAAGAGGGTTCATTTTGGGCTTAACATTCTTTCAGTTGCTTGATCGTGACGATTATATTTTTAATTAGAAATCTTATTATGTGTTCGCCAATTCAACAATCTTGTTATAAAGAAATCCTTTTTTTGTTGAAAATTCATCTTTTTGATTTGAAGATTTAAAATTACACTATTTCGATAGAAATTTAACATTTTTGTTTAAAATTCATATTTTGGTGTTGCAAGTTAAACTAAAATCTTTTTTGGTATAGAATTTGACTATTTCTTTTAAACTTCTTTTTTTTCTAAAATTTGTAAATATCTACTGTTACATTATTTGTTGAGAATTCATCTTTTTGGTTGAAAATCCATCTCTACCGTTAAAAATTAAATTTTTTAGGTCGGAATTTCAATTGCTTTTGATTGAAGCTTAAACTTGCTTGTTTGAAATTTGAACTATTTAGTTGAAAATTCAGCTTTGTTAGTTAGAAAATTCCAGTAATTAGTTAAAAATTCAATTATTCCTTGAAAATTTATATTGTTAGTTTAAAATTTGGTCGACTTTGTTAAAAGTTCATTTTTTGGTTGCAGATTCTTTATTCTAGTTAAAAAAATTGATCCCTTTGGTTGAAAATTGGTCCTTTTGGTTGAGAATTCATCTTTGTTGGTTGAAAACTCAACTATTTTGTTTAAAATTCAATTATTTTGTTGAAAAATCAAGCATTTTGTTGAAAAGTCATCCTTTTGTCTGAAAATTCAACTACTTTGTACGTAATCCAGGCGGAAAAATTATATATAGTTTATATATAGTGTGAAGTTTCATATATAATATTCATTTGTCTTATACAAATTGTATAAAACAAATGAATTTTATATACAAATTGTATATAATATTCATAATATAATAATAAACAAATTTATACAAATTGTATAAAACAAATGAATATTATATATAAAACTTCACACTATACATAAACTATATATAATATCTCTGCCGGTGAAAATTTGTCCTTTTGGATTGAAAGTTCATCAATTTTCTTAAAAATGTGTTTTTTGGATAAAATTTGAACTACTTTGATAAAAATTAATTTGATGGCTGCAGATTTATTATTTTAGTTGAAAATTTATCGCTGGTTGCAAATTTGACACTTTGATTGAAAATTAATCTTCTTGATGAAAAGTTCATCTTTTTAGTTAAGCATTCATCTTTGTAGGTTAAAAATTCATCTATTTGGTTGAAAATTCAACTACTTCGTTGAACCTTAATATTTTGTTAAAAATTTGTTGGTTTTATTTTTGTTGAAGTTTGATTTTTTAAATTCAAGTATATAGTTAAAAATTCAACTATTTTTTTGAAAGTTTAATTATTTTGTTGAAAAATGACGTATTTTGTTAAAAAGTCATCTTTTTGTCCAAAGATTCAACTGTTTTGTTGAACATTCGTCTGAACAGAAAATTCTTCCTTTTGGATTAAAAATGCAACTGTTTTCTAATAAATTTAATTATTTGTTGTAAACATAACTGTTTTGGTTAAAGGTTAATCTTTTTGTTTGAAGGTGCAACGTTTTTGTTGAAAATTTGTCCTTTTGTATTGACAATTAATCTTTTATTTAGAAGCATTTTTTCTTCTTGAATAAATAAATTGAACATTTTTATTTTTTAATTTGCATTTGTTTTGTTCCATTCATAACAGATTGTATGTTAAAAAATGGTATAAGATTAAAATTCTGGTCTTTTAATATTAATGTTCAGGAAAACTGTAAAATGGTGGTTGGGAAAGAAGTCAGGAAAACGCATAACAATTGGTAGTCAGGGAATTTTGAAAATGGAGTTTTCCGACCATGTTTTCATCGCTGTTATTAAACGAGTTCTCTTTCAGCCTCTTTTCCTTTTATTTAATTACATTATTTATGAAAATAGCTATCTATCAGAGTTCAACAGATTAAAATTTCAAGGACTTAATTACCATAGCATAGGACATTGAGGCCATATTTATCTTTTTAACAGTAGAAAATTCCTGGTCACCTTCTCTTCACAATCAATGACTCGTTTAGTATTCTTGTTGATGTTCTGCCAGGATGTTGGCTTACGGAATAGTGCTATAACCAGAATCCTAATTAACCGCTTCTTTAATCTACTCCATAAAATCTCTACGACACAATTTAATGTCCTCCCTCGTAATGCAATTTCAGATAAAAATGTAAATTGATTGCCTCTTCTCTTGTAATTTAAATCACCCAAAAACATTTGCGAAATTTTATAATTTTCAATAATCCAACACTTAATATGGAACTTGATTCAATGTTTGTATTGTATCTAGTGAATAAATTCCACTAAGGAATTATTAGATATTCACGGCGAAACATGAGCCTCTGTTCGTCTGTTCAAGCTTACAGAGTTTTCTGCAGAGTTTACAGAATAATTTTTAGTAATTCTGCAATGATTTAAGGATACTTTCTGTAAAATTTATGTACTAATTCATGAGAGTTTACAGTATGAAGATGTCGATTGACAGAAAAGTTCAGTAAATTTTAGAGAAAACATCCGTAAATTTACAGAATCGCTGCAAATTCTGTAAACTCTGCGTGATGAAATATATGAATAAATGTTACAATTCGTATATTCTGAAAATGTGTTTAATCAGAATAAGATTATAATGTCAAAAGAGTTATGTTGATTGCAAGGTGATATTAATCTTAACGAAAAATTAGTGCACGGTCAGAAGAAGCACGTGCTTTGATTCACGCTTCATGACTCGAGATTGTTAAAAGTATTCGTAAACGCAGTCCCGTATGGTAACGTAACAAAGCATTACGCATGCATGTTAAACTTTGGACGTAATGACTATTACTGCTGCTAAACGAGAATTGAGAATCAACAAGTGCCATCGCGAAGAATCTCATTAAATATTATTATAATTTACTCGTGATAATTGCATTCGCAGAGTGCACCACACAAACAGAAAAGTTAAACTTAATACTAATAATTATATGAAAAAAGTTCTTGTTATTGTCCGCTTATGTCACTATTCCTGTACAATTTCCGTGAAAACAAAATTCTATAAAAGTGCTAAAATGATTAAACTTCAGCCATAATAGGGACTTTTAAGAAAGTTAAAAATAGCACTTGAACGTCTTCTTGAAATTTGAAAAAAGTGTTTAACTTTTGGATCTAAAAAGATGTATTTTGAACAAAAAGTGTGACAGTTCATATTTAAAAAAAAAAGATTTTAAATAAAAAAAGAAAAGTTCGATTTAATCCACAAAGGCGAATATTCAACAAAATACTTAATGAGATAGTTAAATTTTCAATCAAGATGAATAATTTTCTACCAAAAAGACAAGTTTTCAATAAATTACATACATCTTCTACTAAATAGTGTGAACAATGGATGTGATGTTAGTCCAAATTTGATTTGATTAATTTTTAGTTTAAAATTTCACTGTTTCTATAAATTGTTGACTGTTTCAATTTTTAAACTAAAAAAGATCCATTTTTAACCAAAAAGACAGTAGTCAAATTTTCATTTAGGAGAATTAATTTTCAATTTGAAAAACTTGTTTTCCACAAAACATTTTAATTTTGTACCAAATAGTTGAATTTCCTACCAAATTATTAAATGATCAAGCCAAAAAGACGAATTTTTTACACGATAATTGAATTTTTAACTCGACCATATGAATTTTCAACAAAATAATACAATTTTAAGTTTAAAAAATTAATTTTTATTTAAAATATAAGAAACAGTTAAATTTCACCAACGAAATACAAATTTGAAACGAAAGGCTTGAATCATCAACTAAATCAGATTAATTTTTGAGCAAACAAACCTTCAATCAAGAAGATTACTTTTCTACAATAAAGGACGAATTTCCAACGAAATATATGAATTTTTAACCAAATGGTTGAGTTTTCTACCAAAAAGATTAATTTTCTATCAAAAATACGATTTTTCAAGAATTTAATTTAATTTTCAACTAAATGGTTTGAAAAATGGATGTGATATTCCAAATTTTATTTATTGAATTTTCAATCCGAGAATATGGATTTGCAACAAAAAAAGTTCATTCTGAACCAATTTATTGAATTTTTAACTAAATATCAAAGTTTCAATCAAGAAAATTAATTCTTAACCAAACAAACAAATTTTTAATTAAAGTTAGGAATCTTCAACCAAAAGCATAAACTTTTTAGAAAGTAGTTTAACTTTCAACCAAGGAGTTAAATTTTTAACCAAACGGTTACATTTTATATCAAATTATTGAATTGTCGAGCCGAAAATGCGAATTTTCTATAAAACAATTAAATTTCCAACAAATAAGTTAACTCACTGATGAATCATACTGAAAAAATTATATTAGTCGAAAAAGTCCCATTTGTCCCTTTTCATGCATAATATGCTATTTGAGGTTCCTAATAGACTGCATTTCCGCAAAGTTCCTATTTCGTTAATAGTTTTGTTTGCATTGTTTTGTTTTTTGAACCGAACCTCCTGGTGGTTAACCCCGTCGTTTATTCTTAAATATTTGATATATTAATTGAATTTTGAATTTGAGTTCAATTTGAATTTTTTATTCTGAACTGAAGAAGTAAATGTGAAATAAGGTGCATGTAGAATGTAGATTTCACTAGGGTTCTTCTCAACACAAGCCCTTATCGGCACTCAACACATCCGTCCCTTTTGAACATGCGATGGACCATTTATCTCTCGTCTCGAGCACGAGCTTCCATACTAAATTTCACGCTCACTATAGTCCTCGGGATAATGTTCTAACGACCGTCGCAGCTTCTTCCGGTAAGAGATCTCTTTTTGATACCTCATCACCCGCCACATCACTAGCCGGGAAAAAAATTTCCCAGAAAACCAATCCTGGCTATGATGTAAAATTGTAAACAGTATTTTCCGAGGGACTCGGCATTAAAGTTTTCTTATTCATATAGAATAGAGGTTCTAATTTAGGACATTTTTTGTTTGATTTGAAGAATTTTAAAAGTGCTTTTAATTCCAATACATAATTAATTATTTATAAAGAATAAAAATAGCGCCTTACGCGCGCTTATAACATGTTTCTTATTTTCATTATCTAATTAAAGTCAGTATTAAAATATCTACACCTGTTTTCATACAATTTTATTTTAATTTTAATTTTAGTTTTAATTATAACTTTATTTTTTAATAGACTTTCAGTCATCTGTAACTTTTATTTAAATACAATATTTTATCCCATCAGGAGTAAGAAGCAAAAGAATGAACTAATAAGATGATATGGGATTTTATTACAATAATAAGAGGTTGTTAAAAGACATTTTGGAATTTTGAGTTTTTCTGGTATCTTCCATTTTCAACACTGATCCATTATGAAGATGTTCATAGTTGAAAATGCCTTCCCCTTTTTCCCTTCAATTTTTAGAGTGTATAATTTAAAATGTTATTTTGAATGCTTTTTTGGGATAGTTAAATTGTGAAGATTTATAATTGCAAACTCTTCAATTTTAAAGATGTATAAATAAAATTTATGAAATTTTAATAATTTTTGAAACTCAAAAGTCAAGTTTGCAATTTTAAATCTTCCAAATTGAAAACATTTCGAATTAAAATCATGAAGATTATAAAATTTGAATGGTGACACTTGCATAATTTTTCGTAGTAAATTTTCAAAATTAAAAACTCTTTAATTTTAAAGATTCACAATCCAAACTCCTGCAATTCTTAACACATCAAATTTAAAATGCTTAAATATTAATAATTTAAAAAATAAAGCGGTTAAGTTTCCGATTCTAAATGTTTTGTATTGAAGCAATTGGGACAGTAATTCATCACAATTACAGTAATTTTAATTGTTAATTTTCAAAATTATAAGCATCGTAATTTTTTAGATTTACAATTCAAAATTCTATAGTTTGGAACAGTTACGATGGAAAATCCTTGAATTTTGAAAATATAAGATAAAAGAATATTTACTTCTCAGGCGAAAAAATTATATATAGTTTATATGTAGTGAAATGAGACAATGATAATTTTCATTTGTTTTATGAACTTTTGTATGTAAAATAAAAGAAAAATATCAGTGTTTTGTCCATTATATATAAATTATATATAACTTTCTCACCTGGGTTATTAAGATTTATATTTTAAACTTATTTAATTTTTAGCGTTTTTTTATATTTCAATTTCGAAGATTTGAAATACAAAATTTTTCAATTTTAAATTTAAAAAGTAAAAAAGTGCGATATAAAAGATTAGCTGTTTAAATTTCTGTAATTGTGACATGCTACACTTGAAAATTCTTCAATTTTTAATAGTAAAACCTTAAACCTTGCATAATTTTTCGTATTTAAAATTTTTAATTTTTAAAAATTACAGTTGAAAATTCTTGAATTTAATTAATAAAAAATAGTCAACGTTGGGGAGTGGCGTTGTAGTTAAATTGTGAATACTTACATTGATGAAAAACTCTTCAATTTTACATATTTTCAATTGAGTAATCTTCATTATTTAATGTGTATAATAAAATAATGTAATGAAAATGATGTAATTTTGAATGCCTTTTTTCAATAGTGCAATTTTGAAGAATTAAAATTGAAAATGATTGAATTTTGAAGATTTAAAAGTATTTCAGCTTTATAGATTAGAAATTTAAAAATCTTAAATTGTGAACAGTAAACATGAAAGCGTTACTTTAGTTAGTGTCTGGAAATGATAAAAGTACAATTTTCACGAAGTATATAACTGTATCTGGAATTAATTGCTATTCAAACTAAAGAATATCCTTTAAATCGAAACAACTTTAAGTGGTGACAGAATTTGATAAGATTCCTAACTGACGTACACCAATAAATAATGTATTAAATTGTGTGGTAGAAAAGAAAATCGAGAGACAAAAGCACCCGATAAGTGCGGGGAAACGTAGAATGAGCTTCAATGTGGACAAAGTGAAGTAGAAGGACTTTTTGCGCAGTCCTTCTACTTCACTTTGTCCACAAATCGATATTTCCAATTTTTATGCTTCTAATTCAAATTTGAATTTCCCAAATTGAAAAACAAATTGAAATTGCGATTACTTTCTAAATCATTTTTAAGTGAAAAATTTGACCCTGAGTTTAACGTAAAAAAAATTCGCTCCTATTTCTTCTGCTATTACTTTATTACGCTCGATAAATCCTGTTATTGAGTTGCTCGAGTTACAAGTAGTAAGTACTTATTACGAAAGGAGAAAAGCGCTCGTATGTGGGATTGAAATTTCTTAGCATGAAACAAAGCCCTTATTGAGTAGCGGCAAAATGCGATCAAAGCGAATTTTAATGGTTCTATAAAATGGCAATGGCAATACCTTGAAAACTGATATTTGACTCAGGTCAATATATTGAAGGTTGTACCATCCAAAACTCTACCGACATAAAATCAAAGCTTTCGCAATTTGATTTAATCACACTTCCAAAGTTAGAACTGTTTCTAACCACGAGAATTTTAGAAGTAAATCAGATTCACCAAAGTCGAAGAAAAAATAGTGGTCTAGATCCATTAAGTATTTCTTTTAAAAATATACATAATATGAAAGGAGAGTATTTTTTTGTGTACTAGTACTTTTTTATACTTTAAAGCCAATTTTCTTAAGAATTCCTCTTTTTTCCCCACTTTCAACAAACTTCCTTTTTTTATGATTTTATGATTTATTATGATTTTAAGAATCAAAATAATATTACTGATGAAGTCATTTCAAAGAATAGTATATGATGATACAAGTTCGAGAAATAAGCAGTTCCACACGAGTGTGAATTTTGCTGGATAATTACAGAAAATTTCCAAAGTTTTCTGGAAGAAGTTTCAAACAATACGAAAATTTATGCAAAATTGCTAAATGTCACAAATTTCCGGTAATTTTTTGGAACTTTACTAAATTACAAGAAATTTCAGGTATTCCAAAATTTGCAAATTTTTTTTGACTTTTTTGGTAAAGTAGCGGTAATTTATGGAATTCATCAATCATTTGTAATAACTTATGATTTAAAGTTTGTCCCATTACTATTTACTACTCACAATCAGTCTCTCAAGCGGCATATCATAATAAAGTTAGGTTATGAATCCGACAATCATGGCAAGAAATAATGAATCGAAATCCGCACGCGCTGCAGCTAGGGAAAGTTATCTTGCTCAAAGAGCGCAAGCGCAGCAGCTAAAAAAGTCTTTATAACTGCTTTTTACCACGGTTTTGAAATTAAAAACTTCTGGCACGCAATACATGCCTCGAACAGCAAACATTTCGTGCATGCTTTACAAAAATAAACATTATTTTTAATTAGCATATTTTAAAGCTTGCGAAACACATTTATTTTAACAATGTTTTTGCAATATAATTGTTTTCTATTGTTTCTTAGTAATTTAAAAAAAATGGTTAACTAATGAACCTAATTTTTATCTATTGTTTCTGAGTAATTTAAAAACATGGTTAAATAATGATAAATAATTGCTTAGTTGCTCGAGAAAAACATTCTTTACATCTCTACTATTTTCAGTTTGGAAAAAAAAAACCTTTTGTGCGAATTGCATTAGTATACCCCAATAAGGAAATCGAACCATTTTTGGTTGAAAGTTAATTCTTTTTGGTTACAAATTCTACTACTTAGTTGATAAATTTAATTATTTTCTTTGAAATTTGGTTGAAAAATCATCTTTTTTCGTTGAAAATTAAAATTTTTGTTGAAAATTCAATAGTCTTTGATTGAGATTTAATTATTTTTGTTTGAAAATTTAACAGTTTTGTTAAAAAATCATATTTGTAGCTTAAAAATACAACTATTTTGTTACACAGTCATATTTTTTGGATAAAAATTCAACTTTTTGTTGTTGATTCGTCTTTTGTGGTAGGAAAGTCTTTTTTAATTAATCTTTCTTGGTTAAAAATGAACTTTTTTGTTGGATTTTCAACAGCCTTCTAAAAAATCGTCTCTGGCTTGAAAATTCAACACTTTGGTTTGAAAATGCAACTGGTCTGGATTAAAGTTTAATAATTTTTTCTTTCAAAATGGAACCACTTCGTGACAAATTCATCTTTATAGGTTGAAAATTCAACTGCCAATACTTTGTTAAATGTTCGTAGTTTTTTTTGTTGGAAAGATGAACTATTTGGTTGTAAATGCAACCTTTTGATTTATTTTTATTCGACAACATGATTAAAAGTTAATCTTTCTTGATCAAAAATAAACTTTTTTATTGAAAAGTCAACAGTTCCACCATTTGGTTGAAAATTCATTTTTGTAGATTTTAAAATACAACTTTTCGGTTGAAACAACTTTTTTGTTGAAAATTCATCTTTTCAGGCTTAAAGGTCAAATGGAGTCGTGCACATAATACATTAAACGTTTTTCTTTCATTTATATCTTATTCCTTTTCGATTTAACGCAATTTCATTTTTATCTTTATTTAAACAAAGGAAAAAGCGCGTGGCGTATTATGTACACGACCCCAATCAGAAATTCAAACCCGTTTATAATTAATTAAATATGGTACTTAAATTAATTTTATTTAGAAGAAATTATTCCCTTATTTTCGTGAAAAATCACCCTGTTTCCCCTGTTGTGAGTGCATTTTGGGCTGCGAAATCTCTAATAGTGGGAAAGAATAATCGAAATCAGTTGATTTAAAATTATTGCATAGGAATTATAAGACCGGTTTTTCATTTATTGACTTCTTGATTTTTATTTCCATAAATGTTGAATGTAAGGATAAGAAATTACACCTGCGGAAGTGGTGCCGACGCGTGTCGTGTCCAATTATACGATTCGCGCGTGGCACCACTATTCGTTTTTGCTGAATCTCTAATTATATCTGATTTTGCAATGTCGATGAAATCCGAACAACCCCGTATGAGACTTGGGATAATTCAAGACAGGAAACTAACAAGTTCCCGTGGATACTGATTTTTTATATGAAAATGCTGGATCGACGTTATTAGAACAAGTTACAAAAAAATGTCCAATGTTTTATATTTTTTGTGAGTTTATTTTTTTTGTTTATTACTCAATAATAATGGATTTTATTTACAATCCTTTTCTTAAAAAGTTGCATTCATTGCTTTTTTCTGCATTTATTTCTAAATGTTGTTAACCATTATTGATAAAAGATACAAATTTCATTCCAAATGATTTTTCAATATTGGAAAATAATGCACAATTTTTGTCAGGATTTTGTTTAAATTTGCATAATCTTAATAAATGTTATGAAAAAAAATTTATTTCAGAATATATTAAAAACTATTAAAAAGATTCGAATATAATTCAAATGTTAAGAAGATTTAAAAAAATGTAAAGAAAATGTAGATTACAGCTTTAAGAATCTTGAAAGGTTTCAAGAGAGTCAAAAAAATTAAGTTTCTAGGTAAAAGCTAACAAGATTTCAAAACATATTTCGTTTCGTCTTATTTCGAGAACATTTTTAAAAAGCTTTTTAAGAATTTTGAAAGGTTCAAGAAAACAAACAAATTTTCTTGAGATTTCTGGGAAAATTTTGAATGATTTTTTATTTTAATAAAAGGTTTCAAAAGATTTTCAAAATTGTCAAAGA
This sequence comes from Belonocnema kinseyi, assembly GCF_010883055.1. Lineage (NCBI taxonomy): Eukaryota > Metazoa > Arthropoda > Insecta > Hymenoptera > Cynipidae > Belonocnema > Belonocnema kinseyi. Next base: position 84,046,307 of record NC_046660.1, read on the forward strand.
AGAATTCAGAAGAATTTAAAGCAATTTTTTAAATTATGCAGATTTTTTTTTTATTTCAGGGAAAATTTGAATAATTTAAAAAAATGCTTAAATGTTTTGAAAAGATTTAAAAATAATCTAACGTTTGAAAAGATTTCAAAATTTTTCTTTAAACGTAGATTTTTTACGATTTAGGAAAAAATATATAAGCTTTTTATGAATTTTGAAAGGTTTTCAGAGAATAAAAAATGTCTTAAAAATCCTGAAAAATTTCAAATTTTTTTTAGATGAATTTTAACAGAAAATTAAAATGATTTCAAAATAAATATTTCAAATAATTTCCTCAAATTTCGAAAAATATTTTACAACAAAAATTTACGTTTTCACAAGATTTTGAAATTTTGTACGGTTTTACGAGAATAAACCGCTTTTCTTAAGATTCCAGGAAAACAGTTTTAACGATTTCCAAAGATTTCAAAAGATTTCTTAAAATTTTTACGAAAATTTCGATTCAGTTCAAAAAATATTTAAGAATGTTAGAAAAATTATATTTATATAACTTTAAAAAAAGCAAACTGATAATACTTATTTCCTTGTTCTCAGATCGCAGAATCTAATTTTAGCTCGAACTGAAGTGCTTGCAAACAGATAAATAAATAACTATTTATTTTTTAAAAGCTTGTAAAAAAGAAAAAGATATTTGACATTTTTATTTTGTATTAAAATTTATTTTTCCCCTCAAATCTAAAAGGCAGACTGGATAATAGGTTGTTAAAATTTTCAGTATTCGAATTTATGATATAGATCTTTATGGCTTCTAGTATCTTGAAAAATTAGAGGAGTTGGAAAAGAGAATGAACTAGGTCCCTAAGTTTCGATACAACTAGCTAAACCATTTGAATCCGCTTTTTTTAATGATTTGAAATTTGATGTGTTTGAATTCTATTTTAATTTCTTAATTTGTTCAATCATAAACCTATTTTATTATTGATGTTCTTAGATTTATCAAGTTTTCAGTTTCAAAACCTTCAAAATTTGTGAAATTGATTCTATTTTTTAGGTTTATAAGAAAATATATATTGAAAATTTCAATTGTCAGGTAATAATATTTTTAGTCTACTTCTGATGGATACAAAGTAATTGGATTAGTGGATTTGATGACACAAGAAGTTTCTTTGAAGTTTCATATGACTCGCATGATTTTGACTAAGCTAAAATTTTGCAAAGAATGCAATTTATACATATCTGAACAATTATTTCAAGCATTAATAGTTATACTCACACTACACATGAATATTATTTTTTTCCTTTTCGATACATCTTTTTTTTAATGCTTTCCTATTTGTAACAATTTTATAATGCATATATTTAATTTGTAATTCAATAACATTTGCAGATTCAGTAATAATTATTAGACATTCTATTTTCGAAAACTGGTTTGCATATTAGAATAGTGTTTATTTACAATTTTGGAATTGAAGCATCTGCAAAAATAACGTTGGATCAACAAAATTCTGTTTTGCTGGAATCTATGTTTGTTCATACTGTTAGCATACGTTAATATGCTTCTCGAAAAATAGATATATAGAATCTGAACACGCACAATAGCCTAAATTTTACCTTTTTAGTGAACAAATTAAAAAAAATCAAAATCAGATATGATGTATAAGTCCCCTATTTGAGTTTTGTATTTTTGATCGAATTTTTTATTATTTTCTTTTCTTAATAGCTTGAAAAAGCATCTACTAAATTTAAATACATATAGAATCCTCCCCATTTGGATTACCGTTAATGTAAATGATTTAATGACCTCTCATTAACACATTGTTCTATTATTAGTTTTTAGAAAAAATTTCGAGTTTAATTTAGACACTTACTATTTTCAAATTGAAAACTTTTATCGTTCTAATTATTTGGTTCAAATGTATTTTTCAGCCAATATCTAAACAATCTTTTTGATCTGTGAATTTGTTTTTGAAACATCTCAGTTCTCCAAAAATCCTAATTTTTTGCCTTGAAATTTCAATGCTTTTGAATATAAATGATATATGCAAATTTTCGTAATATTTATACTATAAAGATTTTACTTTTTAATGATAAGAAAAATCTAATGTTTCAACCTTTCCAAAGAGAATTTAACTAGTTTTTTTAGCATTCGCGTAAATTATTATACAAGTACTAATTTATTGGACAGTAGAAACGGTAAAAAGAAGAAATATAGGGAAGCTAGGAAGTAAGAAATTATTATTTTTTTATTCTAACTAATACTTCATTATTTTATTTATTTATATTAATAATAAAGACAATTTAAATTCTTGGTTCTAAAAAAAAACTTTCCACTTTTGCCTAAAATTCCAACTCTTGTATTTTCCCCTTCTTTTTGTATCTGACAATCACTACTTTTGTGCTGCACTTCGTGCTAAGTCTCTTGCAGTCGTTCGTGGCAAGTCGAGTAAATTAGTCCTGTTGCTGGCTAACGCGTTCCGAAAAAAATCCATATTTTTTTCTTTCCAGCATATTATCAAAATCCTGATTCTATTTGCTAGTTATTTCTTTATGTCATTGTTTAATTTTTATTTAAAGCTAATTATCATATTTAGTTTTTTTAAAGAGACTCCTTGCATGCCAATCAAGCCTGGCTAATTAGATTAATTTCATGATTTATTATTAATCTTTTGAGTTAATTTAAATATAAAATATAGTGGCGGAACTAAAATTCTCCTAAGAGTGCGTTATTCATCATCTATATTCTATACTATTTCTGAACCGTGATGCGACTTCTAGCAGCTGCTCTGAATCAAACGGTGAGAGAATTAACACCACTTCGATAATTATTCCGAGGTCTTTACCTATTTCGATTTTTCACTTTTTTATTTTCAAGTTTACTTCAGTCTTTCTTAAAGTTTACTTTTTACTTAGGAGAGATCACCCTTCAGTAGATAATGCTCCTACAGTAAATAATCATTAACTTAAAATACTAAAGTATGTAACATAATTTAATAACACGTTTTAATAAATAAAAATTGGAATATATTGTTTTAGGTATATTTGTGTTTTTAATTAACAGTTATCTACCGTAAGATGGTCTCCCAGGCATTTTGTTGTTGAAAAGTATTCTTTTTTACTTTTTTTTTATATTAATTTTTAAATGAATGAATCGCAAATTAAAATTGAAGAGCAAATAAAATGCTAGGTTTAAATTAAATAAATTATATAAATTAATTAAATATTCAATAAATACAATCCTTATTTTTAAGATTTGAAAGACACGTTCAAGGATCACAGAGGTTCAGTAGTTCATTTTTTGATAATAAACGGATTTTTTCTGAAAAAAGAGGAATTAAAACGAGGTTTCATTTATCATTTAAAACTTTTCATATCGTATAGTTATCTCGTAAATAATGAACGAAAGTCACCTTTAGCAGTAGGTATATAACAAATTTTTACTTTTGAAAAAGTAGTAGATAGATGTTGATTTCTTATTCTCATCAATTTTTTTCTACTGCAATCTTTTCAGTGCAGAATCTTGAGTTATTTAAAGCATTGTTCAAAGTGAGCTAGAAATAAATAATTTAAAAACCCAAAATGATATTTCATATTATATTTTTAGTTGAGTATTCATCTTTTTTACTTAATAATTTTATAATTTGGATTAAAATTTAATTATTTTATTGGAAATTCAACAATTTTGTTAAAAAGTTATCCTTTATAGGTTGAAAATTCAACGATTTTGGTAGAAATTTTAACTCTTTGGTTGAAAATGCACTTCTTTTTCAGTGAAAATTCATATTTTTGGGGGTTTAAAAATCCACAGTTTTTGTAGAAAATTCCTCTTTTCGGCTTGAAAATTTTACAATTTAGTTGATTGTTTTCTTAATCCTTGACCAAAAAATCTATTTTGGTTGAAAATTACACTATTTTGGTGAAAATTCGTCTTTTTAGTTAAAAAATTAATCTCTTTCTGTAGAAACTTCATATTTTTCGTTTAAAAATCCATTTCTTTGCTTTAAAATTGATGACTAAAATATGAAATGACAATAATGGAATAAAATTAAAATAAAAAATAACTTTTTTGACTAAAATATCAACTTATATATTTTTCGTTGAGATTTCATAATTTTGGTTGGAAATTTGTCTCTGGTTGAAAATTTAATTATTTTGTAGAAAATTGATTTTTTTTATTAAAAATGCAAATCTTATTTAAAATTTGTCTATTTGGTTGAAAATTATTTCACTGAAACTTCATCGTTAGGGATAAAAATTCAACAGCTTTGTCTTGAAAGTGTAACAATATAATTGATTTTTTTTTCGTCCTTGACTGAAAAATATTTTTGTTTTGAGAATTAACTGTTTTGTTCAAACTACGTCTTTTTAGCTTGAAAATTCGTCTTTTTCGTAGAAACTTCATCCTTTTCGGTCGAAAATGTAATTGTTTTGTTGAACATTAATCTGTTGGAAATTAATCTGGGAAAAGTTTTTCTGAATTTTTTAAAGAAACTTTTTTTAGATGTTTGAAGATTTCAGATATGTATGCAGAAAAAATATCTAGAAATTTTCTTTCATTTGATAGAATTTTACTAAGTTTTAGGAAAAATTTGAGTTTGAAAGATACTTAGAACTTTTTAAAGCTTGGAAAAAGTTAAATATATGTTATAAATGTTTTAAGATATTTTTAATATTTTTAAAAGTTCTAAAATCTTAAGAAATTTGTGTATTCTCTTTAAACCTTTCGAAATTCTTAAAAAGCTTCCAAGTAGCTAGTTTACATTCTTCAGTAATCTATATTTTTTTGGTTTGTTGAAATTTTTTAAGTTTAAAATTATTATTGTATCTTTTAAAAACTTTGGAAATGTTTTGTAATATTTGTAAATCTTTCAAAATATTTTCTTAACATCTAAACGTCTTTTAAAATTATTGAAATTTAAAAAAAAAATTTTAATCTTGTAAAATTGTACATTTTTGCTTTAAAATCTTCGACATTCTTTTCCGAAATTTTAGGAAACCATTTGAAACTTTTTAAAATATTTCAAAATGTTTTCTTTAAACACAGTTATCAAAATAAAAAGTCAATTTAAATTCCCCCTGGAATCTAAAGAAAGAATTCAAACTTCTATTTCATAATCTTGAAAAGTCTACATTTTGTTTAAAATGCGTTAAAATGTTTTCAAATTTTTAATCAGTTTTGAATATTTTTAAATCCTAAAAAATTTAAAAACATTGCTTACAAATTTTCCAGATTATTTTTCGACATATCTGAAAATCTTCAAAGCTAAAAAATAATGTTTTCATATTAAACTGATAATAAAATCTTAATCATTTTAAATTTTCTCAGAAATTTTATCGTCGGTCATTTTTTTTGTCATCAATACCGACAATGTACATGTATACTCTTAGTAGCTTATGATATTTGAAGGTTTTTTCAATAATTTCATTTTTCTCATCTCTTTAAAGGTGTGAACATTTTACAAATTATAGCGTGGAAGCAAAAAGTTCAGAATAGTTCGATTTTGAACTTTTTTGCCTTTATTATTAAAGAATCACATAAAGTTTTCTTTTAGAAACAACTTTTTAGAATTAAAATTACAGTATGCAACCAATCAGGTATTCAACAACAATGAGCGCGAGATTTACGATAATATTGTGTCCACCTATTTTTTTAGATGTGATTTTTTGACAGTGCCTTTTGAAATTAATTTCTTAGTCATTTCTAAATGTTAAAAAATGTCTGATATTGAAAAAAATGAAACAATGAGCGACAAGAATTATTGTATGTCGCAGATATTTGAAGAATGTCAATATTTGTAAGTTTTGGTGAGATTTTTCTTGGTATTAATCATTGTTTTCGAATCTTTTTGTTCCAGGAGTATGACCTCGAGCAGAAGATCGAAGTGGAGATCAAAATGCGGGAAGGATCGGCCCGTCTTTTGGCGGCTGCTCGTCATCGGGCACAAAGTTTGGAGGCTGCTAGAGCCCTTCTGACATCCAACGAGAGAATGTCTGCCTACATGGCTGAGTTGCAACGTCGCAAAAAAGAACCATCCAACAAAACAAGGTACATAATATATTCATCCTTTTAGGTCCATCCAATCCCACTGTTCATCCTTCAGTCCATTAATCCTAAAAAAATGGAAAAAATCTTTTAAAGTAAAAGAATATGGAAAATTATCGTTCATTAATGATATACACTACCGTATAAAATTGTCGGTACGACTAGCGCGATTATTACTAAAAATCACTGATAACTTTCAAAAGTGAATATTCGTTGAAAGAAGGAGCGAGAAACTTTTTGAAAAACCCGTTGTAAAGCTTATTAAATTCCGCGGTGAATGCCCTGTAATGGAGAGGTTTTTTACCTTTCCAAGAAAATAGACTAGGTAAGAAGTTAAAAAAAATTGCATGAATTTCTCGAATGTCTCGACTTCAATTTGTGGCATGGATTATGAAAGTTATTGAAAAGATCTGAAATTTTTGTCAAACAGTCTTTGAGATCCTATCTTAAATGTAAGCCAATAAGAATTAAAAAACCTTCACAGGTTCTCGAGATACGACAAAAAATGTCCAATCGTTACTGTCATCTTGTGAATCCGTGAATATTTTTGAAGTTCTATTGAGGTATATTGAAGAAAGAGTTCAAAGATTATATCCTGTAAATTTCAGCTTTTTCCCATAAGTTTCCTGTGTCATAGCACTAGTCGAAGTTGATTAGCACAATGTGAGAAATTCTCGGCGATCATCACTCTCGCGGCCAACATCGACAATTGCCGAGTGAAACTTGACATTTGAGACTTGACATTTTTAGTCGTATCTCGAGAGCCCGTAAAGATTTTTCGAGTTTTATTGGATTAAATCAAAAATAAGACTTCGAAGACTGTGAAAATTCGACCATTTGGTTGGAAATTCAACTATTTTAAAAAATTTAATTATGTTAAAAATGAAACTATTTTGTTATACTCTGATTTTTTTATTAAAAATTAACTGTTTGTTGTAAATTCAGCAGTCTCATAAAAAATTAATCTTTTTGGCGGAAAAGTCGAACTATTTCGTTGGAAATTCAAACTCTTTTTGGTTGAGGTTTAATCTCTTTTTATTGAAAATTCGACCATTTCATTGAAAATTCATTTTTCTGATTGAAAATTAACTTTTTTGTCGAAAATTCATGTTTGTGGGTTTAAAAGTCTACATTAGGCTGAAATATTGGATGTTTTAGGTTAAAAACTGAACTCTTTGATTGAAATTTCGTCCTTTTGGGTTAAAAATTCTCACTTTTGGTAGAAAATTCATCTTTTTCGGTTAACGATTCAACTATTTTGTTTAAAATGCAATATATTTCAACTTGAAATCTTAGGATTTGAAAGAGTTTTGATATCTACATTAATTTTACTTAAAAGAATTTATATTCATATTTTCGTGAAGAATCACTCTATTCCCTGTATTTTTGAAAAAAAGTTGACACGTGATTTCTGAATTTGTTTCAAGATTAGAATTCTCGTCCATAAATATTAATGTTCAGGGCGAACGGGAAAGGGTCAGGGAATTTTGAAAATTAAGTTTTGTGGCCATCTAGATTGTCCTTAATTGATTATTTAATTAATTAATTGGCCAATTATTTTTATTGAATAAAAAAGGAACCATTCGTGCTTTGAATTTCATAATATTATAAAATTTGCAAAGTTTTTTCTCATACAAACGGATCTAAATTTAAAAGCACTTGATTCTAAAAGCATCTGAAATTAAAGGATTTCTATTTTCAGAGTCTAAATTTGAAGAGGACCGAATATAAAATTATCGAAATTCGAAAGCTTTCTATTTTCAAGTAAAAAATCGAAAACAGATAGTATTAAGAAGGTTTGCAATTTAAAAGCATTTGAATCTAGCAGTTATAAAGAAATTAAAATTATTTTATTCAATAAAATCTGAAAGCCCCATTATCCAAAAGATCTGAACTTGAAGCTGACAAATACATTTTTTTTAAATTTTCATTCTAAAGTATTGAAATGTGAAAAGGACTGATTGCAAAAACTTTTTTTATTTAAAAATAAGATTGATATTTTAATGCTACTAAATCATTGATCCGAGAAATTTAAAAGGAATCACAGTTTGAAGCCTTCCACCCTTTAAATAAAAAATGAGAATGTAATAATTGGAAAAAGATCTATGCGCGTTAAGATTAATATTTTTTAATCTTCAATTTCACGAAAGTTAACCCGTTAACCTTAGGGCTTTTTTCGCACCACTTAACCATGGGGGGGGGGGGGGGGGGGGGGGGGGGGGGGGGGGGGGGGTCGATTCGACCCGATGCTTTAAAAAAATCAAAAACGGGTTCCTAAAAATCTGAAAAAATTCATGGTTCTTATTTGAAACTTCTGTGTTTTTTAAAATTATTTTTGATATAATTAACAATAAAAAAATAAACTCATAGAAAAAAAATAATTTTTTCCAAAATTCATAACTCAGAGACAAATGAATAAAATTGAACTGTTCAGAAGCGAAATTAAAGGGAAAGAGTGTGAATTTCAATGAAAAAATGTTGCAAGAAATTTTGACGGAATTGAAACCCTTAATTTGCAATATGAACTCATGCATTATTTTAGGTGTGAATTTAGGAGATTTGGATAGAAATATACACATTGTTCTATGCAAAATCATTTATTTAGTAACAAAAAATTCTTTTTTTGTCTAATAATGGACACAGAGGACCATGATTTTTCTTATTCAAACAATATAAAGTGAAATCGTAAGGTGAATGCACCTGTTATCGTTCGTGCTCCTATTATAGTTCTAACTTGATTGAAATGTAATAAATAATGAATTTTTATACTTTGAATTATAAGGAGTAATGAATGCATTCACCTTACTCTCGCTGGTACAGAAAAAAGGAAAAATAGTAAATTTACCTCAAGTGTGATCTGTCGAAATACATACGTAAATCGTATCGGGGGGTCAAATTGACCCAAACTGCACTTTGACTGCACCCTATAGCTGACTGAAGGATACAAGTGACTCGAAACTATGTTTCGAGTACTCGAGTACAATGTTTTAGATGGGGTAAGGATCCGTGTTCTTGCTTGGTTCGCAAATGGCATCGAATTGAAATTTCGGCCTGGGTCCAATAGGACCCCCACCCCCCTACGGTTAACGGGTTAAGGGGATAGCCAGGTTTGAAATTGTCAAAAAATCGAATTTCTTTTTTTTTCAGTCCCTATATATCCTTAGAAATAAGGTAGAACCCCTTTTTGACCTCAGAGCGTATCAGAAGTGACCGAAAAATGAATTACTTCGAAAGGCCTCGAGCGGTCGGAACGCACAATTTTTCGTACTTCAAACTTCAAACTCGTTTTTTTTGGGTCGTCGCCACGATTCCAGCCGATCTACTGGGCCGATTTCATTCACATTTTTTTGAAAATATTCAAAAAAGACTTGGCTATCGCATGAATTTCGGTCTTGATTCTTCATTAATGTTTATTAACAATTTGATCTAGTTAATGTTCAAAGAAAGTGAGAAAAAAATCACAAAAACTTTCACAATTTGTTTATTAATTAATATTTTTTATAATTGAGGTTCATGCTATAGCCATTTATGTGCTCTTTAAGAAAAATTTTGGTTTTTGTGTTTTAGATGACGCAAAGTTGAAAAATCATAGCGACCGTTTTTCAACATAGCGTCATCAAATCGCCCAGAAATTGGCCGCATATTAATGAAAAATAAAAAATAATTTGTTTCGGTTAGTTAATAATATGCCTTACGACATACTAAAAACTTTTAAATGTTAAATAAAAATAAATAACAAAAAAACGTTGTTGAAACAAAAGGTCATTGAAACCTGGCTAAAAATTCAAAAGGATCATAGTCAAAAAATCTCCAAATGTAAAATCCTTTTAATTTCCAAATTAGAATCAAATTTACCCCAAGTATTAATAATATATTATAATATATAATCATATAATTAATTCCAGTCTCTGATATTAATTGATATTTTTCCATAAAAAAATGGTTGTCTTTTGAAGTCATTTTTTCTGAAATGATTTCTTTACCTGTCCAATTTCGCAAAATTTATTTTAAATTAACAATAATTCCGTATAAATCTGCACGGAAGTAAAATGAAAACATAATTTACGACGTTTAACACGCACAGCTTTGTTTACCAATTCTTCCATCTTGTTGTCCCTTATCTCTCTTCAACTCTTTTAATCATTTCGATAGATAATCTTAAATTTCAACCTTAATCAACAAAATTTTCTTTTTCAAAATCTATCCACTTATTACTAATTTTACTTAAGTTCCAAAATGAATTGCACATATTTGATGTAAAAAACTCAAACCTTTTGTTACCTCGATTCAAATTTGTCTAAATATTTATAAGAAATAGAAGCGTTTATAAACATTTTTTTTTCTTTTTAGTTTGCCTGCAAGTGCAGCGAGAGTTTCGCTCTCGGATCTCAGAGTGCCACTGATGTGGAGAGATTCGGACCACTTCAAAAATCGGGGTGACTACCGAAGATTTGCTGTTTTCTGCTTGGCTCGTGTTGGGACAGAAATTCACGATACTGCCCTTCTTTGTCCCGTTGATCGGGCCCTCACCGATATTAGTTTTCCAGACGTATTAGTCTAGTAAGTGAAGTTTAACTCTATTATTTATTGATTATAATTAGACAATTTTTTTTACATAATTATAAGGGGCCAAACTGCTAAAAAGGGCTCCTGTGCCAACTAAAACGCATTTCGACCGCCAAACGAAAGAACCTGGTCTCGAATACCAGTGGTTCAACTTTACTGTTTATTTTCATTCTAAATTTGCATGTAGCGAAAAATGCTGTTTCTTTAGATTTCTTGAAATACCTACAATACTTGCATACACATTTGAAATGTTGCAGGGCTCTGTTTGTGGGACTTATTCTACTTTTTTTCGTTTTTCTTAGAAGTGCGGTATACTTAGTTTCAATTTTAATCACAAATAAATTTTTTAAATTAAAATTCGAAATTAGACAAAAAATTCTAGTATTTTATTTGACAATATTAAAAATTGACTTATTTTCTGATTTATTTTATAATATATATATATATATATTTTCTGCCTATAAATATAATAATATA
>NC_046660.1:84057477-84068808 GCF_010883055.1 Belonocnema kinseyi
GTGCCAAGCTTTCACTTGCTAATGGCCTAAAAAGCATCCCTGCGTGTCAACAATATGCTAGAACACTTGCGGGAAAAATGCAGAAGGCGGTCGTCCTTGGGTTACTCCGTATTCTTAGGGTGCACAAGGCTTTTGCTGGATCGTCGTATTGATTCCTTTACAGACTGTAACCACCTATCTCACGGTTGTGAGACGTGGTTGTGGCTGAAATTTTACCGCGATTTCGCTGGAAGCGGGTGCAATTTTTCAGATTAGCACCCGCTCCCGGCGAAATCCTGCGGTTGTCCTTATGACAAATTTTTTATTATATTTTCTGCTTTATTCTGAGAAATTTTTAATTAACATCGTTTGAAACTGAACAATTTCTAATTTCTTGAATTCGTATAAAAAATTTAAATTTGGTTCAAATTGGAAGTTTTAACAGCTGGACATTTTTGAGTTAAAATGGATAAAATCGATTAGTTTCCAATTCAATTATTGTCTTCAGGCTCTTTTCTCTATTTCCCTTTTTTAAAGAATTCTATTTATCCCAATTTTCAAGCAACTTTTTCTTTTTTCGCGTAAATACAACTGATGTAATAGAACCAGGTAGAACCCAAGAAGAAAATTGAACTATTTTCGGTTGAAAGTTCTTTCTTTTTGGTCAAAAAATCAACTATTCGGTTACAAATATAATTATTTTCTTGAAAATTCCACTATTTTGTCAAAATATCACCTTTCTTGGTAGAAAATTGAATGCTTTTGTTGAAAATTCGCCTTTCTGGATACAAAATTAATACTTTTGGATTGAAAATTTATATTGTATGATGGAAAAATCGTATTTTTTTTTATTAAAAATTATCGTTTTTCTCACAAATTTGTCTCGTTTGATTGAAAAATCCAAAATTTGCTTGTAAATAAAATTGTTTCGTTGAAAATTCAATTATTTTCCTCAAAAGTTTTTTTCTTAAATAATTAAGTTGTTTTGTTGAAAATTCGTTTTTTGGATTGAAAATGTATACTGTTAGATTGAAAATTCATGTCTTATGGTGGAAAAGTAATAATTTTTTGTTGAAAATTCATCATTCTTGGATGAATATTAACTTTTTTCTTGAACATTTCTTTCTATTGATCGGAAGTTTACGTATTTGGTTGGAAATGCATCTATTTGGTTGAATATTATATTTTTTACAATTCAACTTTTTTGTTAAAAATATATCTATTTTTTTTAAATTCTTCTCTTTTGATTGAAAGTCCAACTATTTGGTTGTAAATACAAGTGTTTGTTTAAAAATTAATCTTTTTAATTCAACTGTTTAGTTAAAAATTCATCTTTTTTATTTGAAAACAATCTATTTGTTGGAAATCACATTTTTCAGGCTCATAAATCAACTGTCTTCTAAAAAATTGAAAATTCTTTTATGGTGGAAAAATCATCTTTTTAATATAAAATTCTTCTTTCTTGGTTGAAAATTAACTTTGTCCTTGAAAATTCGTCTATTTTCATTGAAAGTTTAACTATTTGGTTTTGAATCCAATTGTTTGGTTGCATTTTTTGTAATTCAACTATTTGATTGAAAATTGATCTTTGTGGTTTAAAAGTCAACTTTTTTCTAAACTATTGTACTTTATTGAAAACTCAACTTTTTTGTTAAAAATCTGTCATGGTGTTTAAAATTCGTCTTAATTGGTTGAAACTTTGTTTAAAATGCAATATATTTCGACTTGAAATCTTTAGAATTTGATGCATTTATTATTGAATTTTGAGCATTTTGGGCTGTGAAGATTGAATTTTAAAAAATGAATTATTTAATATTAAATTTATAGAGTCTGAAATATAAAAACTTAATTGTTGAAAAAATAAATAATCCAAGTTAAAAGTTAAGAAGTTCAGAAAGCAATATTTTAAATTAAAATGGAGAATCCTTCAAGGTGAATCACTATTGTTAGCAAAATTTTTTTTAATTCAAAAGTTTATTTTGATTGTACAAAGAATATTTCAAAATCAATAAACTCTATATTCCTAACAAAAAAAAAATTATTATCTCCTGCATTTACTGTCTGATACTGCTTTTTTTTCATTATCTTTAAAAATTTGATGCGAATTTTTGTGGAATTTTTTTTTAGAAATTCCATGCTACTTTCTTTGTAATTTTATGTATTTACGTGCTGAAATAATCAGTTTACAAAATATTTTTTCAGTAATAACGTGCCAGCAGAATTTGATTTAACACTCGAGATCTACAGTCATGTACTTCAGGAAGACTTGAGTATAGCAAGTACTCCTCGAAGAATTAAAAGGACTATCCACTCCTCGATCTCGAAAACTGTTGGAAAAAAGCTTGCCGCTTCGCTTCGTGACGAACTCAACTCCGGTAAAATGTAAGTCTTAGCTTCGGTAATTATTTTTAATATTTAGGTATTTTCCTCGAAACATTCTCATTAAATTATATATGAATTTCTGCATTTTACAGAGGACCACACTTCGAATTAATGGCGTCGGCAAGATTGACGCTCGATGATACGGACGATAACATTCACACTCATGATCTTGTTATTAAGAATTTAGGTGAGTCATTAAAATATAAGTTTTTAAATATATAAAGTCTAGCAAAAATAGCTACACGTTTCTTATTTTGATGGTCGAACTATAAAATTTAAATATATGATTGAGTTTGAAAGTACTGGCTTTCAGATAAATTTATTTGTAGTCAAAGTGTATTTTTATTTCAATTTTAATCGGCTTTTAGTATTCTGTAACTTTCATTTAAGTGCCTATAAGATTTGATCCCAGCAGAAATTAGAAGCAAATAAAAAACAAATGAAAAACACTCTGAAGTTTTAAGTCTTACTGATGGTTTTGAAAATGTTTATGTATAATTTAAAATGCTGTAGCTTTTAATGTTCTTTTAATATAGTTTATTTTTGAAGATTTACAATTAAAAATTCTTCAATATTAAAAATGTATAAATACAAATTCTTAAATTTTGATGATTTTTATGATCAGAAGTCAAATTTTCAATCCTGAAACTGAACTGAATTACAGAATTTTTAAATGTAAAACTTAAAACTTAATTTGTCCACGGTAAAAACTCTTTAATTCTAAAGATGTGTAAATAAAAACTGTTAAATTTGTATGGTTTTGAAGATGAAAGATCAAGTTTTCAATTGTAAAACTTTCCAATTGAATAAATTTCGCTTGTAAATCATAAAACTTACATACATTTTTTATTGTAAATCATCAAAAGCAAAACTCATCAATTTGAATGATTTACAATTTTAAGTTCTGTAATTTCGAGGAGTTGCAATTAAAAGTGGTTAAATTAAGAAAATAAAGAATAACAAATTATTCAATTTTCAAGATTTATAATTTACAGATATGTAATTTGGAACTTTTTCGGAATAGTTCAATTTCTAAGATTTACAATGGGAAAATCTTGAATACTCTTTAATTTTAAATATTCACAAATGAAAGTTCTACAATTGTAAAGAATCAAAAATCTATATTCTTTCACTATAAAGAAAAATTCTTAAATTTTGATGATTTTGGAAGTCATAAGTCAAGTTTTCAATACTAAATAAAAAATTACAGAATTTTTAATTGTAAAACTTGAAATTTGCAAAATTTTAATTGTCCAAATTAAACAGTCTTTAATTTAAAAAATGTACATTTCGAAGTTCTACAATTTCGGAGAGTTAAAATTGAAAACTTTTGAATTTTGTTTAATAATAAAATTCCGTAAATTTTGATGATTTTGAAAATTAAATGTAAAGTTTTCAATTCTAAACCTTCCAAATGAAAGAAATTTCCAGTGTAAATCATTAAAATTATAAGCTCTTCAATTTGAAAGATTTTCAATTTAAATTTCTACAATTTTGAAGAGTTACAAGTGAAAACTCTTAAATTTAAAACATTTACAATAACAAAAATTCCTAAATTTTGATCATTTTGAAAATCAAAAGTCAAGCTTTCTATTCTATACTTTCTAAATAAAAGAAATTTCGATTGTAAAGCATCAAAGGTACATAATTTTAAATGTAAAACTTAAAATTTGCTTAATTTTTTAATTTTGAGGTTTTCGCGATTGAAAATTCTTGAATTTCAACGATTTTCAGATTAAAATTCTTCAATTTTAAAGAGGAAAATAAAAATTCTTAAATTATGATAATTCGAATCTTAGCAGAGTTGACAGGCTTTTCTTGCAGAGAATTTTATTTATTGATATTTTTATAGCGCAGAAATTTACCTTGTATTTCATTCATATTTTTCAGAAAATAAACATCACGCTCTACCTCTATTCGGACACTTTTGTTGTCGGCTGGCGGCTCAGCCAGATTGTATAAGCAAAGAAATCTGTACCGGCAATATTAATTTGAATGGCCGAAATTGCTGGGCTCGACTGCAAGGATTCGAAATGCGAACCTGGGAGTCGAGAAAATTGGCCGAGGAAGATCAGAGTCCTGCGCACACAATTCCTGTCAATCGGGTGAGTTTAGCAAGTTTTCATTTTTAATTCTTGGAGTTTAAAGGTCTTTCCAATATCTGAAAAAATTATAATTCATGTTTTAATTTATTTCCGAGTATCCTTTTCTTAAAAAGTTGTTGTAACGAGATCTCGCTTACATTGTTATTGAAAATCAGATTGATTGCAACACGGCCTGAATATGCGTTTAAGTGGCTGCTATCAGTTTGTTATTCGCTGCGATTTCAAAGAAAAATTAACAAATTGTAGATGTTTAAAGAGTGAAATAAAAGAAGATTTTTAAGAATTTTGAAACGTTTCAAGTCAATAAAAAAAATTTTCTCCAAATTGTTACGATAATTTAAAATGATTTTTTATTATAGACTGGTGTAAAAGATTTCAAAACGTATAAAGTGATTTTGTAAAATCTTGAAACAGAATATAGAAAATTTTTAAGCAAAAATTTTCAGTTTTGCTAGATTAAACAATTTTACGCCAAATTCGTCTATTCAAGAAAATAAAAAAATTTTCTTGAGGTTCCTAGAACAATTTTTTATTTTGAAAAATTACTTTAAAGATAAAATTGAAAATGATTTCACAAATTGTCGAAAAAGAATCTGGAAGATTTTGAAGCACTTTTTTTAATTTTTCAGGATTAAAAAAAATTGAGGAAAAATTTGAATAATTTTAAAAGGTTTCAAAATAATATTAATAAAAATTGTATGATTGCGCGTTTTTTTTAATTAATGAGAATTATAAGAAAAGGTTTTAAAAAAATTTCCACTTATTTTAAAATTTATCGAAAATAGAATGTGAAACATTTAAGGTGATTTCTCTAAATTTTCAGGAATAACAAAATTTAATCATTAAAAAAAATATTTAGAAGTAAAAAAAAGAATAAAAGATAATTTTAGTTTTGAAAAAACTTCAAAAAATATCAAACAAATTTAGATTTTTGAATATTTCGAAATAAATTCTTGAAGCTTTTTAAGGATTTTGCACCCAAAAATCTAGAGGATTCTAAGGTAATTTAAAAATTATTTCATACATTTTTGCGGTTTTGGAAAAATTAATGAGAAGCTTTTTAAGAATTTGTTGAGGTTTCAAAACGTTGAAGAAATTACTTAAAATTTCAAAGAAAATCTCAAATAATCTTCGTGTTGAAAAATTTATTTTAAGCGAATATTCAAAAAGTTTTGCAAAATCGTTGAAAAGAATATCCAAGATTTTAAGGCAACTTTTCTAATTTTGCAGAATTCTTGACAAATTTTAAGGAAAATTCAAATAATTTTAAAAGATATTTAGAAATTCAGAAAAATGATTTAGTTTGAAAATATTTGCAAAAATTAAATATAAAATGTAGATTTTTTAATATTTGGACATAAAATTTTGAAACGTTTTTTAATGATTTTGAAAGGTTTCAAGGTAATAAATGTATTTTCTTGAGATTCGGGGGGAAATTTTTGAAATTGAACGACAGAAAATTACCAAAATTATAAAATTGCCGACAATTTAAAATATATTATACCAAATTCCTGACAGTTTATAATATTGTTAAAATAATAAATAATTCATCAAATAAATAATACGTTCTTGAAATAAAATTACTTTATTTGATTTATGATATTATTATTTGACAATTTCGTAGAGAATGCCCCTTTAGGTACAACACTCTTTCTGCAATTATAACTCATGCAATTCAAGGTATAAAAAATTGAGAGACACATATTTTTGAAGCTTAAGATCTCTTCTTTCCGAAGATGGGCATAAAAATGTAATAAAATGTTGTTAATTATAAAAAATATCGTTTAAACAAAACAAAAACACGATTTTTTCTAATTTTTGTTTTTATAAAAACGAGTTTTCAGAATGGTTTCCAGTGTCCGGTGAATTCTTTGTTTGATTCTAAAAACTTTTTATTCTTGATCATTTTTGCTATAAGCTCATGGTTCCCAAGAAAAAAATTCACAAAAATCATCATTGAAAATTTACACGATCAAAAATGATTACTTTTGTGCATTTATTTCTTGAGAACCATAAGCTTATAGTAAAAGTGATCAAGAATAAACAGTTGTTAAAATCGAACAAAAAATTCACCTGCATATTTTTAATTTTTGGAGCATTTTTAAAATTTTTCAAAAATCGACACATTGCAAAATCAAAAAAATAATGTAAAATTTTCTGGAAAAATTCTCACGTATTCTTTGAGTGATTCTAAGAATTTTTTCTCCTTTTGCACTTCTCCTTTTGCCATTTTGAACACACTAAGATAAAAAATTGATCTCAGAACCATGTATTTTGAAAGCTTAGGCATGTATTCCACCGATTAATGAGCTTCCAAGTAGATTGCACACTGAGAACCATTTGGAAAACTTGATTTTATAAAACAAAAATTAGAAAAAATCTTTTTTTTTTGTTTAAACGATATTTTTTATAATCAACAACATTTTATCATTTTTTCATGCCCACTATCGGAAAGAAGAGATCTTCAGCTTCAAAAATATGTGTCACTCAATTTCTTATACCTAGAATTGTATGAGTTATAATTGCCGAAAGAGTGGTTTACCCAAAGCGGCATTCTCGGCGTTAACGGGTTAAGACAATTTGTTTAGTTTTGGAAGATTACTCAAAATGTTATGAATAATTCGAGTCAGTTCAAAAGATGTTTATGAATTTTTGAAGAGATTAAAAATTTTTCTTGCAAGTTTATAAAAGTTCTAAGTATCTTTTGAATATTATATTCTTATAACGTTAAAACACACTGATAATACTTTCCTAAAAAACTCATTAAAGCTTGAATTAAAGCGTTGAAAAAGTTTTAGGAAATAAATAGTTATTCGAAACTTTTATTTTGAATGAAAAATGATTTCGCCCATCAAATTGATGATGCTTGTATGGGCTAAAGAGGAATTTGGATTTCAGGAAACTTCCATCCAACCTTCGAAGTCTTCGAGAGAGCTGCGAATCGTCAACAACGTTGATGGCAATGAGAAGACAGCCACGATCAAACTGGACTCGAGCGAAGAGGCTCAAAGGTGGCTCAGACAATTGAATACTCACGCTAAGGATCATCTCAGGTGGAAGCATGCTGCAGAATCCATTCAGGATGTTCCTTGTGTCGAAAGTGCTAGGAATTCTTTCATCAGCAATAAGAGACAGGGATCCCTCTACGACGAGACTCCCTTAATTGGTCAGTCAAAATTTTCCATTTCTATCAAATACCCAAACGCCAAAGAATTCTTCATTTCTGTTCTTAAAACAATCTAAAAAATTATTCACTTTCAAATAGAAAAACTGGCAAAGGATGAGGTTTAAACAATTTTTTGTACTGATTTTACATCATACTTGTAACAAACATTTTCATTCATTCCATAAATTCCTAGAAAACATGAAGCTAAAAAAAATGTTTAGTATCAAGGCTAATATTTAAAAATATATTAAATTTGTTATACAAATAAGTAAATGAAAATCGTTTTGTGGTGATTGGCAGCGATTCGTCTCTTGATTTGCACTAATTTTGAAGAATGACAAAAAAATTTATGGATAAAGAGTTTTTTAGTTGAATTAATGAAAGTTAATAAATAATTGGTTGTTTTATAAGCAAACTTTATAAACAGTTATGCATATCAGGTATTTATGATGGAAAAAATGCAATTTTTCTAGGAAATCGACTATATATTACTTGAGAATAAATCGAAGAATCATATTTGGACATCCAAAAAAATGGAGGATTTTTTAAACAATCTTAATTAGCCAACTAATTGGCTAGTTTTGGACGTACAGAGTTGGTTCTTTTGACATAATCAACAGTAAATAACTAACTTAAAAAAGTTTAAGGACATTTCGATGACAATAATCTATGGTTATAGTTAACAAACATTTTTTTAACACACTTTTATCATGTTAATTATTCCCAATTAATTTTCAGTATATTCCTCCAAAAAAATGCAATTTTAAATTTGACAAATGCAGCAGGAGAGAAATATTTGTTTATAAAATCATCAATATTTTTTCTTTGACGGCAATTTTATAGTGTCTATTGTTTCATAGTATGGACAGTTTTATTTCGAGAATTGTCCATTATCGGGAATTTTCAAATTCGGTAATATTATCAAACTTCTGGAATTTAAAATTGTCGGAAATTTTCTATTTCGAATATTTTATTTTGAATTTTATTTTATTTATCTTTTAATTTTATTTAAATTTACTTTTAATTTTATTTAAAGTAAATAATGTATTGAGTTGATTTTATTTCAAATGAAATAGAAGGCCTTGAAGCACGTCACACTAAAAAACTATTTCGGGACGATTAAAAAATCTCGAAAAACAACATCATCGACAATGAAATATTCCAGAAAAAAACATTCGAAATAAAAATTTCCCGAAATTATAAAATTGCTGCCAACGTTGGGAATTTTCTATTTGAAATATTTTCTTTTTCGGGATTTTTCAGTCGTTCAGAAAGAAAAAATGAGTATTATAGAACGAATTTAAAGAAACTTGTATTTTCTGAGCTCAGCAAATTCCGTCCACCCTCTTCGAATAAAATATTTTCAAGAATTTCTTTTCAATTCATTTTGTTAATGTTTACATTTGGGAGCTGTCTAATTTTCAGATATCCAAAGAAATGATTCCTTTTTTGAAACAGTCATTATTGAGCATCTTTGAATTTAAAAGAAGGAGGCTTTGTATTAAAAATCCTTCGAATTTAATGTTTAAAATTTGTTAAATAAAAATGTATTACCTAATTTTATTTATACTGGGTTTGAATTATTTAATAATTGAGGGTGCGTCTATTTTCAAACTTTTACCTGGATCGATATAAAGAAATCAACCTTAAATTTTCAACTAAAATGATACATTTTTAACCACATACATTTTTTTTAACAAAAATTATAAAATTATAAATTATTAATTTACAAACAAAAAGATTAATTTTTAACAAAAAAAATTAAACCAATCTTTAATTTTTAAAGGACTTTTCAAACTAATAGTTAAATTTTTTATCAAAGAAATTAATTTTCAACCAAAAAGGTGAATTAGTCACCAAGAAAATTAATATGCTACCGCAAACGATAAAATTTCAACAAAATAAAGAAATTTTTTGATTTTTTTCTTTTTCAACGAAAAGAAAATAGCAAAAAAAATTATTCATTTTCGAACAAAAAAAAAAAGGTTTCAACTAAAATTATTAATCAATCATAAAATTAAATTTTTTAACAAGTTGCTCCGCTTTCTAACTAAGTAGTTGAGTTTTGAAATAAAAAAGACCAGCATAAAATTGACAGGAGGATTAAAGCAATAACTGATCTAAATACCCTGTGAATTCCAGATTTTTCCATTTTTCCTTCTAATATAAGAGGTATTGATTTTGGAAAATATGGAAAACTTCTGATGATTTTTTTTCTGAAATGAAATTTGTCATATTATAGGGTAAATATATGAAGAGAAGTTCAATTTTACAAAGGAACTCGGGCATAAATAACCATTTGTACTAGTTTTTGGATTTTAAAATTGTAATGAAAATGTAGAAAAATTGTTAGATGAAAATTTTGATATAAAAATAAAATAATTCAATACATTGATGTGAAAAATCCAAAAAACGTGGTAAATAGAATCTTACAGAAAATTGGAATCAAATTTAATTCTACCTCGATAATAGTTCATCTGAAAATACCTTGGATTTTTGTATGGTATTTAAACGTTAAAAACATTTTTAAAGTACTGTATCGAATAATTCCACGCGTGGCGAGACATATTTTGTAAATGAGAAACATAATCTGCAAATTTCTAATAATTTTTAATTAAATAAAAAAATGGTTTGATTCATATTGAATTTATTGGAATTTTCTCGCTATAATAAATAAATTTACTTGATTGGAAAGTAAATTCCTTTGTTGAAGATTAATTTTTGTTTCTATTGAAGATTCATCATTTTGATTAAAAATTTATTTCTTTGGTTGAAAAATGAGTTATTCGATTAAAAACTTTTGTTTTATTTGGATGAAAAGGAACTTTGTTACCGAAAATTCGATTTTTTTTGTAAGAATTACATTTGTAATGGGAAATTCAATTATTTTATTTTTGGTTGATTTTTTAAAAATGAAAATTCAAGTATTTGGTTGATAATTCATATTTCTTATTCAAGAATTAAACTATTTTTTCATAAATCCATGCAATTTGTGGAAAATTCGTCTTATTTCTATTAAAATCAATCTTGTTGGTTGAAAATTCATCTTTTTGGTAGATATAGAAAATTCAACTATTCCAGTTATAGAATCATCATTTTTGTCGTAAATTTATCAGCTTGATTGAAAATTAATCTTTTTTAACTCAAAATCTAACTGTTCCACTTTGTTGAAAATTGACATGTTCTGGTTCAAAATTTAACAATTTGTAAATAAATTTATCTTTTCTAACTGAAAATTTATTTATTTACTTATAATTTTATGAAAAATGGATTATTCCTAGTGCAAAATTCAACTATTTGGTAGAAAATTTGTCTGCTTTGTTTGAAAAGTCAACTATTACGTTAAAATTCATGTATTTTTTGGTAGAAAATTATTTTTTTATTTGCAATTAATCTTATTGTCTAAAAATGCATCTTTTTGGTGAAGAATGTAAGTATTTTAGTTAATTATTCATAATTTTAGTTGAAAATTTATCTGTTCGGTTTAAAATTCCACTATTCCAGTTCAATTGTTTTGCAATTTTTTGCTCTGTTGTGTTCAGAGATGTTTAGCATAAACGTCATGATTTAAAATAAATATTTGCGTTTCACGACAAATATGAATACGAGGGTAGTTCAATAAGTCCTTAGAATGAAGTATAAAAACAATTTTTTTTGGGTAAATTTTTTTTTATTTTTCAACATAATCTCCTTGGAGCT
>NC_046660.1:84068908-84100603 GCF_010883055.1 Belonocnema kinseyi
ATCTAGTCGGGAGTGGTGCTGACTGAAAACAGATGATTTGGAGCGATTCGCGCGCCATCTGTTGGTCATTCTAAGGACTTATTGAACTACCCTCGTATGTTGCTTTTAGTTCACCGAGAATTAAAAATTTTTCGCTGCATCGCCACCCTGATAAAATATAATTAATGATCATTTTAATATTTCTGTCTAATTTGCAATTTTGAATATTTCAGAATCGGTGCAACTGGATTTCGCCTCTTCGCGTCCAACAGTTCAGGAAATCTTCGGACTAACTCCAAGCACAAGTCTGAGCAGCTGCAGTTCGAGCAACAGTCCGCCAAGTTTGCGATCGCGATCTTTGAGTACAAGTGGACCTCGAAAACTCAGTGCCAGTGCCCTCAAATCCCATTGGCCATTTTCCAACAAAAGCCACGATTAAGTCGAAATCCGAATCCCCGATTCAATAGTCTCTCTAATCTTCCCAGAATTAGCGAAATCTTCCTAAATTGTGCAATTTAGAACAAAACTATATTTGTTCTTGTAGAACAAGAATACAATAAACGACGACGAATTGCTGAACAAGGAAACAGATTATTTCGTCTAGGAGTTTCGGACAAAGAGACTTTTGCTTTCATAGTCTACTTTTTAAATGTCTTCATATCGTCGCACTCGACTCGAAAAGACTGAACGATAAAAAATATATATATTAAAAGAACGAAAATGTGAAAAAAGACTCTCGGAGATAGTAGCGATCATAAAGTTTATGGTTCTTGCCTGCCGATACTCTGGATTTTTTTTTCTACATTTTGTCATGCGAGAGTTTATTTAATTCGTGAAACTTGGGTTCATGTTCTATTTGCGCTTAGCGCGAATAGATAATGTTTATTTGCGTCAAGCAATTGTTTCTTTTTTTTTTGCAGGTGAAATCAAGTTTTTTTTTTAGACCATATTCGTTATGATCATCTGCTAAGCAATAAATGTAATAATTTTTTTCGAAAATCGAATTACGCTTTTGTTACCCTAGATACTTTATTCCATGCCTCTGCACTTTTATATGCATGCAAGGAAATAATTGTAGAAGTTTTCGATTTACAATAATTGCGAGGCAATTTTATTGCAGAAAATATGTATTTTTTGTTGAAAGTCAACCAAACGAGAATTTATTATTCGCAATATTCTCTTCGATGAGATTTCTGTACAAGTGTACAATAATTTAAAGAGATTGAGTTTCAGTGTATTTTATGACGCGAATCAAAAATGCGGAGAAAATTCTGAGATATGAGCAAGTTTATCGCGATTTCCATTCCATGGCACTGCTTATATTGAAAAAAAAAGAATCATGGATAAGTGTAATTTTCCTACGGATCAAATTTTCGTAGAGAATATAATGAACGTAATCACTGCTGGAGATTATGATTTTGTTAGAGAAAAAGCGAATTAAAAATTGAAACTTGAATAACAGTGAAGACGTTGAGATGTTTAGATTAGTGTTAAACATTTTTCATCGTCACTAATAATGTAGAAACCTATTTTGTACCTAACTTTCATTGTAATGTATGTTACAGCGATAATGTATAAAACTTGTGGATCTGCATTTATTTGAATGATACAATTAATTGAATATTGAATCAATATTAAGCTATTAATACTCTTACGGTATTGAAAATTTTGAAACTCGATTTATTGTGATTTACGGTACGAGACGAATATAAATAAAGGCAATTAATTTAAAATATAATGATTTTTTTACTTTTATTCAGCTTTTGTCCATTATGAATCCCTATTTTTCACAGGTGCAAACAATGGTACATTTAATTGCAATTTTTCAGTGACAAATTGCCATTAATTTGATTAATTATTAATCGTAGCATATACTATATTATAAAATAAATTTCTAAATCTAACAACTATACAAAGACAATTTGCTAGGGAAAATTAAACTTTTGAGGATTTTGCTTTTTCTCTTGCTTCTTGATCCTTTTTCAGTCGGTTTTGCCCTTCAATGTACATACTGTAACATATGGCAGCAAGTGTCAATCCTTGAAAAGTAACTCGAGCACGCATACTATGTTGTTGCAACGCATGACGTCCGTGGTAGAAGTTGTAAAGACCATAACTTAAAGCACAAATTGTCATGCCAAGCCCTATGAAAACAATAAAATGCAGTAGAACAAAATATTGGATCCTCAGAATAGCTAAAATATTCTAAATTTTTAGGGACACTTTAGATTTAATAGAATATTTTGTAATTGAAGCCGTTTATCAAAAAGAGGCCATGGCGCATGGTGCCATTTTCAATTAATTCTCGGACCATCTCTTGAAATTACCCCAGACAATTTGAAACTATTGTTGTCGGATAAGTTTAATTTTGTTAGTTCAAGACACTTTAAAGTTATTAAAATATTTTGTAATTGAAGCCGTTTATCAAAAATAGGCCATGGCACATGGCGCCATTTTTAATTAATTTTCGGATCATCTCTCGAAATTACCCCAAACAATTTGAAACTATTGTTGCCGGATAAGTTTAATTTTGTCAGTTCAAGAAACTTTAAAGTTACTTAAATATTTTGTAATTGAAGCCGTTTATCAAAAATAGGCCATGGCGCCATTTTCAATTAATTCTCGGACCATCTTTCGAAATTACCCCAAACAATTTCAAACTATTTTTGTCTGATAAATTTAATTTTGTCAGTTCAAAAAACAACAGAATCTAAATAGACATAGCTACGAAAAATTCTTTTTAGTTATAATTAAGCAGATATCTAAAAAAAAACACTTTTTTCTCTACTATTTTAATTTAAAAATCTGAAATTAATGCACAAAGTTTTCTTGTAGCTTTTAAAATAAAAATTAATTACTTATTTTATTGTTTAAGCGAAAATGCAGATTATTGGATGAACTCTTTCAAAATTTTCAAAAGAAATAAATCTTCAACTGAAATAGGTATGACTTTTGAACAAAAAATATGAACCTTTAACAAAAGAGTTTAGATGGAATAATTAAATTTTCAATAAAATGAATTAATGTTCTACAAAAATATAAACGAATTTTCAACAAAATATTAAAATTTTCAACCAAAGATCAATAAAGGAGTTCAACTTTCCACCAAGTAGTTTTAATTTGTAAAAAAAAAAGATAAAATTTCAACTAAAATGATGAATATTTAACTGGAGTACTTAAATTTTCAAACAAACCTAGGAATTTTGAACCAAAAAGATGAATTTTCAAACAAGATAAATTGTTACCAAAGAGCCGACTTTTTAACGAAAGACATGAATTTTCAGCGAAATAGTTGAATTTTCAATTTAGAAAGAACATTCCGGAATCAAATAGTTAAATTCTGAAAACTAAAAATCAATTTTGAACCATAAATGGAGTAGTTAAATTGTTAATAAAAAATTAGTTTTCAACCAAAGCGATGACTTTTTAGCTAAAATCAACAAAATATCAATAAAATTTCAACAAAATATCTCACTTTGCAACCAAGGAGATGAATAATTAAAATTATGAATCTTACCCCAAAAAATTAATTTTTAATAAAAGAGTTCAACTTCGAACCAAGTAATTAAATTTTTATTACAAAAAAGATGAATTCTTAACGAAAAATTGTAGTATTTGTTACTAAAACCAAAAAATATTATAATTTATAATAAAAAACAATTTAATTCTGTAAAAAAGACGACTTTTCAACATGAGTTGACTATTAGTCAAAGAAGGTTAATTTTCTACCAAAAAGACCGAATTTTCAACAAAAACGATCAATTTTCAATCAAAAAATATAACAGTTAAATGTTCAGTTAAAACAATTAAATTCAAATAAAAAAAAAACTAATTTAAAACAAAATAGTTAATGACAATAATATAAACCTACTATAACAAATAAAAAATCATAGTTATTCAATTTTTAAACAATTGAGGACGCTCTCGACAAAATGCCCTGATAATTCTATATTTTTTGCAGTCAAGGAATAATTAGCAGAATAAAAATTTGTATTTGACACGAGCAAAAGTAATTTTATATTTTCAAATATCAACAAAAAATTGTATTTTTGCAACAGGAATCACATTCCCAGTTAGTTAGTTAGTTAGTTTTTTAGTTAATTAGTTTTCTTTGAATAAAAAAGGGAATTTTCAGCAAAATAGTTAAATTTACAATCAAAGTGATATATCTTCAATAAAAAAAATTAATTATCATTAAAAAGTGTAGTAGTTGATATTTCCACCAAAAATATATTAATTTTCAATAAAAGCAAGTTAAATTAAATCAAAAAATACGAATTCTCAACCAATTTTTTGAATCCTTAACCAAAAATAGCCTAATTCTCAACCTAAAAAACATCTGTTTTCTAACAAAAATGAAATACCAAGATTTTCAGTCGAAAAAATTAATTTTAACGAAACAGGTAAATTTTTAAGCAACAAAAATAGTTTTTAACGAAAATAATTAATCTTCCACCAAAAAATAATATTTCTTAACACAATAGTTGAATTTTCAATCTAAAAGATAAATTTTCTACCAAAAAAAAGACAAATTTTCAAGAAAATAGTTGAATTTAGTAAAAAATAGTTAAATTCTGGTCCAAATAGATGAAGCTTCAAACAAGAATATTAAATGTCTGTAAAAAAGATAAATTTTGGACAAAAAATAAAATAGATGGATTTTGAGTTTAAAAATTTAATTTTCGATTTAAAAAACTAATTTTCAATCAAGCAAATGAATTTTCAACCAAAAAGATTAGTTTTCTCCCAAAAAGAGGAATTTTTAACAAAAAGCATGAATTTTCAATCGAATTTTTAACTTTATATCTTAAAGTTAAATGTTTGTCCAAAAAATGAATTTTCAATGAAAAAGGTGAATTTTCAACTGAAGAATATCAATGTTAAACTAAACATGGAATAGTTAAATTTTCAGTTTAAGAAATTAATTTACAAAAAAAAATGTTTGTTAATAAAATAGTTGAATTTTAAAACATAAAGAATGTTTTCAACTAAAATGATGAATCAATTAAACCAAATTTTTTAACATAGTTCCACTTTCAACTAAATAGTTAACTTTGAGCCAAAAAAGGTTTTTTTGTCGCTATTCACGAATAGCCAAAATCTTCAAAACTTAATTGAGGCCTTATAATAGGAGAAAGATCCTCGAACTGATTTAAGTTTTCAGTTTTTCTTTCTAAGACGTATTCATTTTAAAAATATGAAAAACCTGTAAAGTTTTAATTTTTCTTTCTAAAACGTTTTCATTTGAAAAATATGAAAAACCTGTAAAGTTTCAATTTTCGAAATGAAACTTATCATATTATAGTAGAGCAGATCTATCTCAAATAATCTGAAGAATTACATCTATTGTTAGTAATTTTGATGAAAAATTTCGTATTCGTTCTCTTAGGTGTTGAGACAAAAACACTAAAATAATTTTTTTTAAATACAAAAACTTAGGAGATATTCACAATTGAAAATTTGGGTCCTTTTTTCCATTAAACTTTCACTATTTTTGTGCTTTTAATAATATTAAGGTGTATTTTTTTTAATTATTCTTAATAGGACGCCGTTTAAGAAATAATAATTTTTTAACATTAAAATTTCAAAAACTTCTTGGATTTTTCAAAATCTAATTTTTAAACTGAATTTCTGAAAACCCCCACTTTTTATTCATTTTTTATATAGATAGCTCACAATGTTACACTATTCTTAAGATGATTTGTCATGGAAATGCTCAAATTTGTAATAGAACTAACCAAAATTAACCGATTGTTTTGATTTTAAAAACTACTATTTAAATGTGAAAATGGTTATCTTTAGTTTATTGTAAAAATATAATTTAGACTCTTAATTTACAAAAAATTAACTTAATTGTGCTCATGTTAAATATAAATAGAAAAACTGTTGTATGCGTCTTGATTACATAAAATGTTACATTATTGGTCTTGAATTTTTTGAGATTCATCATGCACGTAAATGGTTAGTTTTTCTTACTGTTGAATTTTTAAAATAAAATTTTGATATAAAAATAAAATAATTTAATAGATTTACATGAAAAATATATCCGAAAACGTGGAAAATAGAATCTTATAAAAAATTCAAATTAGTTTCAAATTGTCGAATTTAATTCTGGTTTGATAAATAGTTCATGCAGAAGTACCTTAAAAATGTATTTCTGTGATTTTTAAATGTTAAAAAATGTTAAAAGTACGGTGTCAATATTTAATCTATTATTCTTTGGTCTACAAATTACAAAAATTTGTTTTTATTAATCTCAGACTTCACAGTCATCCTTTTTGATTGAAAAATAAACCATTTGATTGCAATTTCGTTTCATTATGGTTTATAATGCCCTTTTAGTAGAAATTTGGTCCTTTTTGGTTAAAATAATAATAATTAATTTTTTCTAATGAAAATTTAATTCATTTTTGGTTAAAAATTTATCTTCTTTACTTGGAAACTAAATTTTGTTCAAAATTAATGTATTTTGTTGAAAGATCGACTTTTTTGGAACTCGTCTTGATCCTCTTGATCAAGATTTTAATTGTATTTGGTTAAAAACTTACATATTTGATCAAAAATTCGACTTTCTTAGCCAAAAATAAACCCTCTTGATTGATAATTTATATTTTTTGTGAGAATTAATCATTTTTTGATAAAATTTTTTGTTGTGTTGCAAATGAACTTTTTTTGTTGAAAATTCGAATGTTTTGTAGAAAAATCTTCTTTCCGGCTTAAAAATTCGACAAATTGATTTAAAAAATACAAAATTTATTCCATTCTGGGTTAGAAATTGATCTTTTCTATTTTGAAAATTCAACTATTTGGTAGAATTAGCACTATCTACTTGAAAACATATAAATCGAATTAAAAATATGAACCTCCAAAAATAGGTAAACTGAAATAATTTTAAAGAATTTAAATTCGGCCAAATATGGACCAAGTGATAATAGTCAAATTTCATAATAAACGAATTTAAAGTTTAAAACATGGAATTTGAAATTCGAAATTTTTCAAGAGAACGAAATAACATCCTACAAAACCGAAATCACCATTTAAAGATCAAAAAAGTTTGCTATTGAGCTGAAGTGTTCCTCAATTGATAAAAAAAAGTATGATTGAAAAAAATTATCCATTTTCAAGAAATAGAAGGTGGAAGTTTACAATCTCAGTGACAGAAACCTAAAATTTTAATAGGCTAGAGTCCGCAATACGATAAAAACTGCAATTTTTAGTTTAAACGAAAAATTTTTCTCGCGATGATAAATTTCAAAATTGAGAAAAATGAGTTTGATTACAAAAAGTTTACTAATTCCGAGTGAATCATTCAAGAATTTAAAATTTCTTTCATGGGTTTTGAAAACCGTCATGGACAGCGACTAAAAACCTATTTTTCAAATAGAAAAAAAAAATAAACAAAAGTTTACTCGCGAAACCAAAAGATACATTTTTAACTAAAATGATAAATAATTAACTGGAATACTTCAATTTTCCACCAAAAAGATTAATTTTTTAACAATAGAATTAATTTTAAAAAGAAAAAAGAACAACAAATATTAAAGATTAAGCAAAAAATATTTATTTTCTCCCAAAAAATAGAATTTTGAAACAATATACATGAATTTTTAACGAAGTACCTTAACTAGCCATCAAAGAAGATAAATGCAAATAGTTTAGTCATGCAAATAGTTACAATTTTTAAAGAAATACCTTAACTTGCCATGAAAGAAGACAAATATTCAAGCAAATAGTTACATTTTTGGTTAGAAAATTGATTTTCAACTTAAAAAAAAGTGAATCTTCAACTGAAATAGTTGAATTCTCAACAAACAAAAATTAATTTGTACTAAAAAGATAAATTGTCGACCAAACCTGAAATATGTAATTAACCCGTTAACCCCAGGGCTTTTTTGCAACACTTAACCCCATGGGGGGGGGGGGGGGGGGGGGGGGGTCAAATCGACCCGGCGCTTTAAAAAAATCGAAAACGTGTTCCTAAAAATCTGAAAAAATGCATGGTTCTTGTTTGAAGCGTCTACATGAAGGTACAATTTCGCTATATGTGTTTTTTAAAATTATTGATGACATATTTAACAATAAACAAATAAACTCATAGAAAATAATAGTTTTTGTTCAAAAATTCATAACTCAGAGACAAATTAATCAAATTGAACAGTTCAAAAAGAAAATTAAAGGGAAAGAGTGTGCCTTTCAAAGAAAAAATTTTCTAAGAAATTTTCCAGGAATAAAAACCCTTAATTTTTAACATGAACTCATGCATTATTTTAGGTGTGAATGTAGGAGTTTTTGATAGAAATATACACATTTTTCTATGCAGAACCACTTATTTAGCAACAAAAAATTATTTTTTAAACTAAATATGTACACAGACGACCTCGCTAGTATAGAAAAAAAAGAAAAATAGTAAAAATACCATAAGTGTGGTCTGACCAAATGCATACGTAAACCCCAGGGGGGGGGGGATCGGCCCGAACTGCACTTTGAATGAACCCTATAGCTGACTGAAGGATACTAGCAAGTCGAAACCATCGAAACTCTGCGTGAGGCTTCTATCCTTGAGTACAATTTTTTAGGCGTTGGTAAGAACCGGTCTCCTTGCTTGGTTCGAAAATGGCGCTGATTTGAAATTTCGGCCTGGGTCAAATTGACCCCCCCCCCTTGGGGTTAACGGGTTAAGTTAAAAACTCAATGCTCAACCAGGAAAGATGAATAATCAACTGAGAAAGAAAAATTTTCAACTAAATATTGAAAAATTAAATTTTTAGTCAAAAAATGAATGTTCAATCAGAGATGAATTTTGAACTAAAATATGGAATATTGAACTGGAATATTAGACACATTTTCAGTAAAAAAAAAAATAATAATTTTCAACCAAAAAAGAAACAAATTTTCAACAAAAGTTAAATTTTTGGCAAAAAATTCCTTTTCTTCCAATGAAAAAACAAGTTTGCATTCAATAACTCAATTTTTCAACTAAATAAATGATTTTTAATTAAAATAATGAATCTGCATCCATAAAAATTTAATTTTTAGCAAAAGATTTAAACTTTCAACTGAATAATTTTATTTCATAACTAAAAGATGCTTTTTCGACTAAAATGATAAATATATAACTAGAATACTTTAATTTTTATCTGAAAAGAAGAATTCTTATACAAGAAGATTAACTTTGAAAGAAAAAAGTCATTTTCTACTAGAACAAAAACCGATTTTTTAACCAAATATGTGAATTGCAAAAATGTAAAAGTTAAATTTTCAGTGGGAGAAATTAATTTTCAACAAAAGGGATTAAATTTTCAACTAAAATGATAACAAAGATTAATTTTCTACAAAAAATACGAATTTTTCACTAAGTACATACATTTTCAAACACATATTTTAATTTTTAAATAAAAAATATCAATTTTTAACCAAACCGTTGAATTTTAATCCAAAAAGATCAATTTTCAACCAAAAAGAGAATAGTTGAATTTTCCGTTAAAAATCAAAATCTTAATAAAAAAACAACATATTTTCAGCAAAATAGTTAAATTTTCTACAGGAATATATACATTTTTAGTAACAAAAAAAAATTATTTTCAGCAAAGTAGTTACATTTTTAAAACGAGATGAATTTTCAATTAAAATTATGAATCTTCAAAAAAAAGTTAATTTAAAAAAAGTTTTAAGTAATCTCTTTATTACTACATCAGAAATAAGATTTTGAACAAATCCTTTTAACACAACATGCATTTGATTTTTAAAGAATTTTTTATGCACAAAACCCTTTTTCTGCAAAAATTTATCTAGTTCTGTACTGCAAACATTCAAATATACGCTTCAAATGATTTTAATACACCTTTTAAAATCAGCCTGAAAATAAAAGATCTTGATATAAAATTACACTATAGAATCTATGAAAGCCAACTGTCATATTTGCTAAACTCTTGAAACGTGTTTTTTAAAGCAAAAACTGTATATAATCAAGTATTATGTACACAAATGACATACATCCATAAACAACAAAAAAACGAATATTACGTCGAAAGTTTTCAAAAGTTACCTCCTAAACAAATAATAATAAATAAATACAATAAGAGTCATATATTTCTATAGAACAGTCGTATACAAAGCACAGTTAATGAATAGGTTATGTTTGAATCTTTAATAAATGGAAATAAATACATTTTTGATAAATTATGAGAATTTCGAAAATTAGTAATGACAGTCAAAATTCACTATTTCATTCGCAATATATGTATATTTAGCGTTATGTTTTTAATATAATTACCAATAGGAACCATAGGATTTTCTTTGGATTTGCGTTTCAACTTTTGGAAGGCACTTTCTGTGACATATGCCTCAAAAAAGTGTTTAGGAACCCATTCGATTTCATCATTTTTTTCCAACGTCTCCTTTTCTGCCATTTTTCCCATATATTTAACGTATTTAACTTACTATACTACACTTCTGACACTTTAGATCAACTGATTATCAGTTTTTGTTTTGTAGAGAATTTTGTTTACGTCACAATTTGGGAGGGGGCAGGGTAGATTAGGAAGAAATCTACCTTTTATCTCCCTATATTATTGAATTTCATTTTTCATTACGTTCTTCGATTTTGATTGCCTTTTTAATAATAGTTCTAATTTATGATTTTAAGAGAATATTAAATAATAATTGAATATAAAGTCCAGGATATAAAACATTTGAATCAAAGTTTTATTTTGAATTAGGATTTAAAAAATCTTACATACTATTTTCAATAACCTTTCAAAGAAAAAAAGTCGTCCTGTTTAAATTTTTTGTTCAGTTTTAAAATTGCAATCCTTTGAATAGCTAAAATTATTCCAAATAACCGAAATAATAACATTATTTAAATTGAACGCGGATACCTCTGACATGCGCAGTAGTTACAATTAGGGTTACATAACCTAAAAACACACAGGAATCACGGCTACGCATGCGAGAAATATCCGCGCGAAATTTAAATGCCCAAGTAACAGAAAATATATTTCTCGCATTATAAGCAGTATATAATTAAAAAAAAGATACATTCAATTCATATTCATGAGCATGTTCTTGATTGAAACTTCGGATTTGCAAGAAGAGGATAATAAATAATCTATTCCAATTTACTTAGCAGTCAAATTCCAAAATTTATTTACAAAACCTATTTCATACAATAAAAAAAAGTGAATACAAAGTTTCCTTCTTTGCACAAAATGATTGAAATTTCTTACATTTACATAGCATCGAAGTCATCTCTCTGAAAAATATAAATAAGTTGGTAAATATTCTAATTGCAACATGAAGCTTTACAATCAGAAATAAGAAAATACTCACCGCATTATTATACGCCATTATATGTTTCTTAATAGCGGAGGTATCGATCCAAGTCACAAAGTCTTCCAAGTTTCTAAAATAATTAATAAATATTTAATTTTTTCATTCATTAAATAATAAATACATTCTATGATAAAAAAAATCATTGAAGCCACTCAAACTTAAAAAAAATCCAGGCTATTTTCCTATTTTCCTGGTTGTCTTTTAAGCGTTTATCATAATAATTATTCAATTGCTTTATTATACAAAGTTTCTAAAGAATTAAATATTTTAGGGCTCCAAGGTCAAAAATATGTCAATTGTTGTCATTATTTTCATTCTAGAATCCAAATAGTCATAGCTACGAAAAAATACCATTTCATTAAAATATATAAAATATAAATCAAATATAAATAAAAAATATGTAAACTTCACATCCCAAAATGCTCTCAAAACAGGGGAAATAAGGTGGTTTTTCATGAAAATAGTACCATATTTCTACAATTGAAAGTCGAAATATATTGCATTTTCAAAAAAATAGTGTAATTCACAACCAAAAAATATGAATATCCAAGCCAGAAAGCGAAAATTCGACAAATCAGTTGAACTCTAAAACAAATAACTAAATTTTTAATCAAAAGGTCCCAGAATAATGATAGTACACTTTTTCAGAAAAATAAATGTTGAAAAAATGACTTTTTCATCAGAAGTTTCATTTTAGATACAAAAGGACAACTTTTCTGTCCAAAAATACGAATTTTTAACGAAACAGTTGATTTTTCGAAAGGAAAACATGACCATTGTGATAAAACAGTAGAATTTTCAACAAACTAATTACATTTTAAACCAAATTGTAGGATTTTTAATCATGAGATAAGTTCTGTAAAAAATACAACAGTAGACTTTTCACTTAAAAAGAATTAACTTTTAAACATAAACGATGAGTATTTATCGAAAAAAGATTACTTTTCTGCAAAAATATGTATTTCCAAATCAAAATGACGGATTTTCTATAAAAAAAATGAATGTTCAACAAAATAATTTAATTTTCAACCAAATCGTAGATTTTTCAAGTAAGAGAGTACATTCTGTACCAAGAATATTATACTCGACTTTTCAACAACAAAAAATCATTTTAAACTAAGAAATATAAATTTAAAAAAATATTACTTTCACCAGAAAATGAATTTGCAATCCAAAAGGACCAATTTTAGAGCAAAAAAGATGAATTCTTAAGAAAATAGTTGAATTTCCAACGAAATAATTACATTTTCAACTAAAAACAATTAACTTTCAACCATAAAAGATGATCTTTCCACCAGAAGAAAAATTTTGTATTCAAAATGACAAATTTTCTATCCAAAAAGAAAAATGTTCCACGAAGCTGTCGAATTTTTAACCAAAAAATGTTACTTTTTAAAAAAAATACTTGCATTTTTAACAAAAGAATTAAATTTTTAACCGAGAGATTACTTATGAACCTAAAATATAATAGTCGACTTTTTAACCAAAATAGATTACTTTTTCAGTAAATAGAGGAGTTTTCAACAAAATAATTATATTTTCAACCAAATAGTAGAATTCTTGACAAAAAGAGATGAATTTTGGACGAAAAATATGAGAGTAGACTTTTCAAAAACAAAAACAGAAAATATGACTTGAAACAAAACAGTCAAAGTTTCAACAAAATACTTAAATTCGCAACCAAATAGTAGAATGTTCAATTTAAAAAAATTAGCTTTCATTCATAAAAGATGCATTTTCCACCAAAAGATGAATTTTGAATCCAAAATAATGAATGTTCTATCCAAAAAGACAAATATTCCACGAAACTGCCGAATTTTCGACCAAAAAGAAGACTTTCGTATAAATATAAAAAAACTATAAAAAACTTGAATTTTGAACAAAATAATTATATTTTCAACCAAATAGTATAATTTGTATCCGAAACAGAATATTTCCGAACCCAAAATATAATAGTTGGCTGTTTAATTAAAAATAATTAACTTTGAACGAAAAATAGTTGGTTTTTCTTATTGGTTTTCATTAATTCAGTTCTCATTTAAGCGAAAAAACGAGAACATGGGAAAAAGGGGAATTTGTTTGAAAACAAAAAAAAATTCTTTGAAGATGAGAAAAGAGGGAAATAAAGGAAAATATGTAGTCTGTGATTTAATAAAACGCAATGAAAATTATACGCAAAGAAGCAACTGAACTTTTTTAAGAATATAAACCGTGATTTTTCGCAAAAAGGGGTCCGTTTGTCGATCGCATAGTTTAGGAGATATTCGAGTCTTTGTGACCCAGAATCGAAAAAATAGATTTTGAACTCTGGATTATAAATCGTATTTCTATCTTTGTTCTATTTGGTAACATTATATTTTTATGAAAAAATATATAACACATGAGCGTATGCCATTCTCCAACTTCAAATCAGTTTTTCTTGAAAATTATTACTTTAATTATAACTTTACTATGCCAATTATTTGCAATTAATTATATAAGTTTAGGTTACCTATGGAATACTACGCTAAATACATAAAAAGAAATTTATTACTCTTAAATATTCTTAAATAATTAGTATAAAAGGAAAATTCATTTTTGAACAAAGCATAAGCACTGAGCATAATATTCTAAACCATTTTTTTCCAAAAAACAATACGATTTTGATTGCAAAAGTAAACACAAATCTGAAAAATTCTCGGTTTTCGAAAGAAAATACCTGGGGTTTTCCGATGTTTAAAATTCCGGGCTAAATCTCGGTTTTCCCGGTCAGTGGACACCCTGAAAATAATTTTTTTTTTTAATATAAGTCAGAATTACCTAGTTACTAGAAATGCTGGATCTTTAACTACTTCGGCTCCAACTCGTACGTGACCTTGCTCGATCAATTGAGTTGCCATTTTTAAATTTTCACACATCTTACTTCGAACCATTACGACTGGCAGGCGTCGTCGACAAAAGGAACTTGCGTTCACCTTTTGACAGAGAGATAAGTCCCATTTTGTGGGAATTAGACCCATCATGTACAATTTTTCCAGCAAAAGAGCGCTTTGCTCTGCACGAAAGGGGTCTTCCTGATCGAGTTCCTTGATCTTTTTACCGATTTCTCGAATTTGACGTGAAATTTGGTTGTACCTATAATCACACTTAGAATCAATCTAATTCAATTCTAAACGTTTCAATTAAATTTCGAAAATTTTAAGTTTAAAATCTTCTGTCTTCTTTTGCATAAATTTTGGTTCAAAATAATAATTAGGTTTAAAAATACTTCCAATTCCCACATATTATTAAAAACTATGAACTGATTTGCACCTGCAAAAAATGTGAAGAAAATAAATAAGACGACGATAAGGGTCGTTCCCACAAAGTTGGGAAATTTAGACTATGATTTTCTTTTTAAACAGACTAAAAAAACAACTACTTAATCTTTTTTTTTTATATTTCACACCAAAATTACAAGAAAATACAAATTTTGGAGATCAGGAATGATATTTGGAGTGTAAATAAATTTTAAATGAAAATTTCAAACTTAATTTTGAAACTGTTTTATATTCTAAAAACGCGTTGAAAGACTTTTAAAATCCTTCTGAAAATATAATTATTCACTGAACTAAATTTAAATAAATAAAAATTCAGTAAATAATAGTTATTAAAAAATTGTATTTAAAGTTGAAATTAAAGTCGAAAAAATAAAGGCACATTTAAAGACACATTTTAGGACAAGGATTATTGATAAATTTCAGTAAGCAGTCTGAAAGGGACGATTAATAAAATAGTTAAATCAGTGTTGCCGAGTGGGATATTTAATTTCAAAATTAAGGTAAAAAAATTTAGAGTGGACGTAAAAATCATTAAAAATGTTGAAAGTTTCGTTGACTTACAAGCAATTTACCTTCTTGTACTTTTGTTAACACTATCACAGGAATAAAATTAATAATTTTTTAACCTGATTTTTTCGAGTTATATCCTAAAATATGAATGTTACTGGGTGGAAACGAAATTTTCTGAATAGACTTTTAAGCACAATCGAGCACCTACGGATCTTAATTATCGACATCTATTCATAATTTTTAGATTCATCAATTCGACCCAAATGATTCGTACGAGCATAAAGCATTCACAAAATTCTTTTGTCATTAATTTTCCAATTATTGCCTTCGAATTTGTTATTGGGGAACATGTTAGCCAGTGGAAATTTGAGACATATTTTTATTTCACATTCCTAAACAAAAGCAACTAAAATTTTGAAACTTTGCTCAAAATTAATTCAATGTAAGCACTTTATTGTAGCATTATTAAAAAAATCTATTAAATCATGGAAGTGGGAATAACGGCTGGAAATAAAGTTCACAACTTTTTGACAACGACACATAGATGAAAAAATATTTACAATTTATTAAAAAAAGCAGACAAATTTGAAAAAAAATACTTCAAATTAATAAAAAATAAGTTAAAGTAGAAGAATTTAAATAAATAATAAAATAATATCCCTAAACTTACAATTGCATTATTTATCATTATTGACAAAATTATAACATTCTTATAAAAGTTATAAACATTAGTAATGACGGTGAAAAAAATTATATATAAAACTATATAACTATATAAAATTATATATAAAACTTTCAAATTACATTTTTTTTTAAATTAGCAGTTAGAATAAATTATATGAATTATATATAAACGGTAAAAACTAAAAAGAAAAAGATGACATTAATTTCTAGGTTACGTACTTTGTGTAATCACTTCTCTTCTGAATCCGGTAACGCTTCAAGATTTTTACTTCGTGTAAATTATTATCTGCTTTCCATGAAATAAAATCAACTTTTTTCAGCAACTTTTGCTCATGATATTTCAATTTTCGAACCATTTTTTCAGATCTTTAACCTTTTATTTACAAAAAAGCCATGCGTTCTTCTAAAAAAAAGTTCGTCTGAAAGCCAAGTGTCAGCGCGCCAGCGCGCGTTCCTTAAGGCGCGAAAATTTGACCACTGAATTGAAGCAGAAATCATTTTAAACCAAAGCCAAAGTGAATCAGGATTTTGTGTTTTAAATTCGAATAATTAATAATTAGTAGAATAATCAAATACGAATAAAAAAATTAATTGATACTACCTCGCAAAAAATACATTGCAAAATGTCTTTCGGTAGTTTTTATGACACTGATTTATTTTTTATTCTTAAAAAATTAAATCGACATGAATAGAGAGAAAATCAATCGATAATTTTTTAAATAAAAATAAACATAAGAAAATTGATGAATTATCATAACATTAAAAGAAGATTGAACCTTAAAAAATATTTAGAATGAAAAAGGCATTTTTCAGCAAATAAAACCCTTAACAAATTTAAGGAAGTAAAAAACAAAGGTCCCACCGAGATTTGAACTCGGATCGCTGGATTCAAAGTCCAGAGTGCTAACCATTACACCATGGGACCGGTTGAGAGGCTACAAAAAAAAGATCCAGCCACTGAAAATCAATAAAAATTGTACACAAAAAATAAATTATTTTAGGTCCCACCGAGATTTGAACTCGGATCGCTGGATTCAAAGTCCAGAGTGCTAACCATTACACCATGGGACCGGTTGACAACTATAATTTTAAAACACAATTTCAGGCGAGTACTAATTCAATGACCCAATTTTCATGACTCACGATACTCTTGTATTGGCACATTTCTGCTCAAATTTACTATCAGATCTCGAATTATGAAAATAACCCCCAAAAATACAAGCACTAGCTTTCTTCATCTTTACAATGCTGATGATGCTTTCAGATTCTTCTTATTGTGATTGGCTACCAAAAACGCGCGAAAATGTGATTATTACATTAAATTATTTTTGAAGGAATGTCTCAATTAAATTCACGATAACGTCATTGAATATCTTCCTTCAATTTAATTAATATTTATACTCTTGAAATAAGCAAATAACGTATCTTTTTATGAATAGTGATAATAGAATATTTATTTAAATAATTTGAATTGCGTCAGGAGTTGAGAGCCAACCAGGCTACTATCCCCCCCTTTACGACACTTCCGTGAAATGCCATCCACTACTCTAGTCTTTCAAACACTCTTTACATGACCTCTTCTACCTAATTATACCTTATCATGAAAAAATAATTTAAAAAAATTAATCAAATCATTTTCACATTATTATGTTAAGTATGAAAGCTCTATTTTAATCAGAATTTCTCGTCAAAAGTCTCTTACAAACGGATCTCCGGTTGCAAAATGCAAATGGCCGCCTCATGGTAGACGGGTCTGCTTTTTTTTCGCGTTCCAACGAACATTTCCGTGAAATATGTTGTGCAATTGCCATCCAAGGAAGTTTTAAAGATTTCCGAAAACGCTGGACGTGAACTTTTTATCCTTTCGGATAAAAACCAAGGGTGAGTGTTACGAACTAGTTGATATTACGATTGTTCAACTTCCTCGACGTGGATGGACACGCGCCCAATTCTTATCCGGCTACCGCATTATTGAATGCAACACATTTGTAATCGATAATTTCGTTCAAGAATTGGCATCCTGGAGTTCCAGTTCCTTAAGGTGTTTTTCAGCTGGTGAATTTGCTACCGGAAATGATAGTGCTTGTGTATGAGAAAGAGAAGGTAAACAATGATAAAGTTGGCGCGGTGTCTAATCCTTCGGCATGCCGCGTGTTCTTTACACACATGCACGTCCTAGTTTTTTTTTTTTTTTTTATCAAAAAGTCTGCACTTATTTTCTACGAGGGATGCTCATTTTTTCTCAGGGCTCAAAATTTGCGACCAACTTCTTTGTTTCTGTTATTGGATTTGATTGAATTTAAACGATATTCGAGCCTGAAGGTCATAATTGTATTGAGTGATTTACGGTTCATGAACATTTTCTAAGATTGCATTGACAGATTGAGAAAGATTCGAATTCAAAAGTGGTATTATTTTATGGTTTTTGTTGCAGGTTTTTTATGCTTGCAATTTTTGACATGTACGTTTCTGGCTTTTTTTTTATAAAAGTAGGTTATGGTTGTCAACTGAAGGTATATTTAAGGCTTCTCAAATATTTTTTGTTTTCCTTCGCCTCAGAACTCTTGTCCGATTTTGTGGAATGTTTTTTGTGTTATGTCTAGGCCACGTGCTTCTGTGTATTAATTTTTTAAAGTTCGCTTGTATTCTCTATTCAGTGTGTTTTTGTTAAATGGCTGATCATTTTTCACGAACAGTGTGTAATTTCTATATTCTCTATAACTGGAATTAGTGAAAGTTTGTTAATTTTGTCAAATATGTTTAAAGTCTTGTAATATTTCTCATGCGAAAGTAGAAAGTTCTTGTATAATCAAGAATCAACTGTACTAGTTTTGTGCTAAATTTATATTGGTAGATTTATTAGGGACAGGATGGATAACATTTTATTGTATTTCGGTTTCCTCAATTTTCCCGCGAAAATTGGGACGTAGCCACTTTTTGTATCCAGAGATTAAAAACGGTCTCATCTCATGCACATATGATATGGTTATAACAAGATTGAAAAAAAATAGTTTGTAACCGATTTTAATATTATTTTATTCTTTAATTGTGAAAATAAAACTTAAAAAAATACATTACAGCCACTTATTATGTGGACACTCCCATCTGTTGACATTTAATAATTTGTTAGTTTTATTAATTCAGCCCAGGATGAATTTTTATTTTGTCAATTTTTTAAGAAGCTATTGCAAAAATGTTGAAAATTGTAATGCTTTAAGTTTTTCCTAAATTTCAAAGAAAATCTGAAATTTTAAACATTTTTCAATGTTCTAGGGTTCATTTTACTCAGCATTCATAACAATGGCAACTTTTAAAAGCTAAAAATTGCATTACATAAGTTCAATGAACATCGAAGCGAATATTAGATATTAAAATAAACTATTGCAGTCTTATCAGTTTGTAAATAAGTAAATGACAACTGACAGAAGCATTGACCGGGAATTAAAAATCATCCGTCGGGTAGAAACATTAAAAATGTCTCTCACCCTTTGGCCACTTTTTCGCTTTTATTAGCTATTTCGCTTATACTTTGTGAAAGTGCGAATAAGAAAATTTTCAAATTGCAGATTTGGATGCGTAGACTGATTTAAAAGGTAACAAGAAAGGATAGTGATGCCTGCAGTGAGCATTTGCGATTCCGTTGCGGTGGCACTCCGCAACAGTTTGGAGAGCAGCCAGTCAAAATCCGACGACCTGTCGATCACCATAGCTGACAGTTATTCTCGCATCGCGGAAGGTGCGGTCGAGTACGAAAAAGAAGCACAAACGTGCAAGCCCAGGGAAGGTCTGGACCCCCTAAAATTGAAAATCGCTACCTTTTACACCCGAAATTCAGACAATTCCGATAGTGGAAATATGAATGAGGATGCTTCGTCTTCTAAACGACCAGAGGGCAGGAAGACTGAACACACTTTACCAGCACCTAAACATGTTTTATATCATCCGAATAAAGTCCTTTTGGGCTGGAGAGATAACATTCCTATCGGCGCTGGCATGTATAATGTCGGAAATACATGCTACTTAAATAGTACTCTTCAAGCCCTTTTTCACGTTCCAGCCCTCGTTAATTGGCTATTGTCCGACACACATCAATGCGAGCAGACTGGTAGGTTTTCCTGTTCATGGTTAATCATTTTTACAGGTGTAGGCCTCGGACTCACCACCCTATTGACAGTATTTGATACTTTTTTCAAAAGGGATTACACTATTTTTTACGGTTTTGAAAAAAATGACACTAAAGTAATTATTTTCTCACAGTTGTCTGCTAATGCGACTATTTATATACTTTTCCTTGAAAAATATTTTTGAACTTCTTAGCTACTCTACTTAAATAATGTGTCCGCTATCTCAAAGAATTACAACATACCGGAAAATTGTTTCAATGACTGATTAGCGGCCGTGCATAAATTACGTTAAGTTTTTTTTCTGACATTTTACTGATTCTTATGAATGAACAAAGTAGTTCAACTTTCAACCAAATAGTTTAATATTTAACGAAAAAAGATTAATTCCACACAAATAATGAGTGAAATATGAGCTTTTTACAAAACAGTTAAAGTTACAAACAAACAGTTACATGTTCAATCATAAAGATTAATTCCCAACCAAATTTTTACATCTATTGTTAACCAAATAGTTTCATTTTCAAATGAGAAGGCTAATTTTCTACCAGAAAAGACGAATCTTCAAATAAAAAGATTAATTTTCTACAAACGTGACAAGTTTTCAAAAAATTACATTAATTTTCAACTAGTTGGATTTAAAAGAATTTTAAATAAAAAATATCCTTTAATAGACAACAATGGAGTAGTTATATTTTCATTTGAGGGAATTTTCAATATAAAAAAAAAAAAATAATAATTTTCTGCAAAACATTTTAATTATTAATTCGAGAATATTAATTTTCAACAAAAAACTTCATTTTCAACTAATCGGTTGAATCTTAAACAAAATTAAAAATTTTCATTTAAAAAATTATTTTTTAACTAAACGAAAACGAATTTTCAAATAGAGTCTTCACCCCAAAAAAAAATAACTTTTAAGAAAGTAGTTCAACTTTCAACCCAGGAGTTGAATTTTCAACTTAAGAATATGAAATTTCAAAGAAAAATGTAATTTCTGATACTTCAACAAGAAAGTTTTTAATTTATATTAAGAAACAGTTGGATTTAACCAACAAAAACAGACTTTAAAAAACTTGAATCCTCAACAAAAACCGATTAATTCGTAACAAAAAATTAAATTTTTATTTCAAAACATTTTTTAACTAAAATTATTAATCTAGACCCATAAACTAGCTTTTAAGAAAGTAGTTCATCTTTAAACGAAGGAGTTGAATTTTCAACTTAAATATATGAAATTTCAATGAAAAGTATAATAACTTAGATTTCAAGAAGCAATTTTTTTTATATTAAATAAACAGTTGGATTTAAAAAAAACATTTTAAAAAACTTGATTGCTCAACTATAACAACCTAATTTTTAATCATATTAATTGACTTTCTATAAGAAAAGACGAAATTCGAGGCGAAAATAAGAATTTTCTACCGAACAGTTGAATTTTTAACAAACAGGTTAAATTTTCATTGAAAAAATTAACTTTTAAGTAGAAAAAAACACATGATTTCAACTTAAGTTATGTAATT
Source organism: Belonocnema kinseyi (assembly GCF_010883055.1). NCBI lineage: Eukaryota > Metazoa > Arthropoda > Insecta > Hymenoptera > Cynipidae > Belonocnema > Belonocnema kinseyi. The sequence continues at coordinate 84,090,356 of NC_046660.1, forward strand.
TCACCCAAAAATCAAAGTTTAAGAAAGTAGTTCAACTTTCAACTCAAAATAGGAACTTAGGCTTTAAGAATTATTCAACAAAATAGAAAATTTCAACGAAAAATGTAATGTTTAATACTTCACAACAGCAAAAAAAACAGTTTTTAATTTGAAATAAATAACAGTTGGATTTAACGAACTGAAACGAATTTTCATTAAAAAAATGTAACTAAAATTATGAATCTTCGCTCAAAAACTAACTTTAAGAAAGTAGTTCAAATTTCAACTAAGAAGTTAAATTTAAAAATTTTTTAAAGTTAAAATTAAATTAATTAAATTTCATTAATTAAGTTTAAATTAATTCATGTTTAATAAATTAAACTTAAATTAATTTTAAGTTAAATTTTTATCACGAAAAATGTAATAGTTTATATTTCAACAAAAAAGTTTTTAATTTATAATAAACAGTTGGATTTAACCACTAAAAACGGATTTAAAAAACGTGAATCCTCAACTAAAACAGATTAATTTTTAACCAAAATAATTGACTTTCTACACACACAAAAACACGAAAAATACGATTTTTATAAAAAATAGATTAAATTTTCAATTAAAAAAATTAATTTTATACCAAACACAAATTTTCAAATGAAATTATGAATCTACACCTAAAAATTAACTTGTAAGAAAGTAGTTCGACTTTCAACCAAGAAGTTCAATTTTCAACGTAAAATATTGAGTTTGACTAAAATTAATTAATTTCGGAGAAATTAAGTAAAAAAATCGTGATATAGCTTTGCCTTTAAGAAAGAAGAGCCATTTATTTCATTATTGTTGGTAATTTTGAAAATGTGCGATTAGGCAGTCCATCACAAAAAATTATAATTTTCCGTAATTAAGATTATTATCTCAATTGCTGGCGAATTATGTCATAATAATTTTCGATAGTAAGTAATTTAACTATTTTCATATCAAATCAAGTTATATCAAAGAGACTTTAAAGGATTTTAAAATACTTTAAGTAATCTTAGGATTTCTCAAGAGATTTTTAACGATTTCAAACAACTTCAAAGGATTTTAAAAGAAAGCAGAAAATGAACGAAAACTTGAAAGAAACCTCAACGAATTTCTGAAAATTCAAGTGATATTAAGGAATTATTATAGGGACTTGACGGGATTTTAAGATTTTCTGTTAAAGGATTCAAAAACGCTTCAAGATTTACAAGAAATTTCTAAATATTTTAAGACAATTCTTGTGATTTTAAAGGTTTGAAAGCTATTTAAAAAGTTATTTAAAAAGATTTAAATAAATTTTAAGAGACTTGAAGGGATTAAACTAAATTCAATTATTTAAGGATTTTCAAGAGATTTTAAGGAGCCTAAGAAAATTTAAAGGATTTTGGACTTAAAAGATTTGAATTAATTTTAGTCAATTTTACAATATTTTAAATTTCTTCAAAGAAGTTGTAGGGAGTTCAAAAAAATTCGGAAGACTTTAAGGATTATCAAGAAATCTTACAGGATTTCTAAAAATTCAAGTGATTTTAAGGAATAACTAGGGACTTGACGGGATTTTAAAGTTTAATTGTATAGGATTTAAACATATTTCAGGATTGTCAAGAGATTTAAAGGAATTTAAGAATATTTTAAAGATTTTATGCCATTAAGATTAATTTTAATTAGTTTCGAGATACTTCGAAAGATTTGTATAGATTACAAAGAATTTGAAGGTATTTAAAAAAAAGTCGGAGAGGTTTAGGGATTTTCAAGAAATCTTATAGGATTTTTAAAAAGAATCACAGTCTTTGATAATTTTTGTTTTCTCAAAGTGCAAAAATAATCTCTTGACATCTTTGAAAAACACACTTTAACCAATTACCAAAATTCAAAATTTTTGACCGCCAACTATCCCAACAATGCAACCTAACAGCAATCGCGGCACATTATATTTTTTCTTGATGGATTGTCCAACCCCCACACTTCCTCCAATTGCTAACAATAATTAAAGGAATGGTTTTTTTTCTTAAAAGCAAAGCCATATCACGATTTTTTTACTTAATTTCGCCGAAATTAATTAATTTTAATCAAACTCCTATCTAAACAATGCTTTGCATTCCACCAAGTGGTATGGCCTTATAGATTTCAACGTTACCGACCGAGTATGACGTATGTTAAAATACTCAATGTAATTTTAATGAAAAGTGTTGTAATGATTGATATTAAAAAAAAAGAAAAAAAAACAGTTTTTAATTTGAAATAGAAAACAGTTGGATTTAATCAACCAAAACGAATGTTCATTAAAAAACAAAATTGAGTCCTTAACTGAAACAGATCAATGTTCAACAAGAAATTGATTTTCTACACACAAAAAAACTAATTTGCAACCAAGATATATGACTAACAAAATTGTTGAATTTTCAACAAAATAATTCAACTTTATATACAAATAATGAAATTTCTAGCCGAAAAGAATGAATTTTCAACCAATAATATATTTTCTTAATTGGGTTCCATTTATTTAGTTCGCATTTAAGTAGAAAAGCGAGAGAAATAGAGAAAAGACTGAAGCCTGCGATGAATAATTAAGAATTTTGATCATTCATAAACTAAAGAATAACCTTAGAAATAATCATTGAGATGCATTTTTAATACATGTAAAATATTAGCTTAGAAAACTGTAAATACTACTAAAAAATGAAGTTAATTTTCCATTGCACACTTTTTGATTTCGGACTACACAAAAATTTGATGCTTGAAAAATCTTACAACCCTATTTTAAGACTATTTTTTCAAATTTGTGACCCTATTATTTACAAATTTTTGTTCTCTGAAATGAGTCCGAGGCCTGCAGGTTTAATTTAATTTGTTTATAAGTTTGGATTCGGCTTTATTTCAGAAGGAGAGTGCCTTACCTGTTCCATGGCCAAGACTTTGCAGTATAGCCACCAAAAATCAGGGGAGGCTTTCAAACCTTTCTGCATTTATAACAAACTTAAACGTAAGTGTGAATTTTTTCAAAAATATTTTAATATATACATTACAAAATTTCTAATTTATATAAAATTTTTGATGTCCTCTTTGCAGAAATTTGTAGAACCATGGTACTAGGACAACAAGAAGATGCTCACGAATTTTTACGTTATTTATTGGAGGGAATGGAGAGAGCCTATTTAACAAGACATAAAGCTACTAAATTAGACAATTACTCAAAGGAAACTACACCCGTTAACCAGATATTCGGTGGCTATATTCGCACGGAAGTCAAGTGCCTTCAGTGCGACCACGTATCCACAACTTTTCAACACTTTCAGGTAATCTTCGTTAATTCTAAATTCTGATCATCTACAATTTTCAATTTATTATATTATCGGGGCTCGAACTCTTGACAATAATTGACATTTTTCTGGTGGTATTACTATTTCGAACAAAATGCCACTATTGGAAATGGTTAAACTGCAATGCGCCACCTGTTAACAAAAATCCGAACTAGAAAGAATAGGTATGAGTTTAAAGATTGATTTTTATTTGTGCTTAAAAGTGTTTTAAGTATTTTTTGTTTGTTGAGTTGACTGTATTTATTGAATATTAAAAATAAGTCTTTATCGGAAATAAAGATATTTAGATGGAATTTGCATATATACATTGAAAAAACACATTGTTTGACAGAAATATTGTTCTAAAAAAACAATTATTGCTCTATTTATTGTGAATTTGATAAGATTATAAACTTAAATGGACTTATTTTGAAGTAAAAGTGCACTCAAAGTAAATTTTTATTAATTTTACATGAAATACTTACTATTTGTAAGTCTAGTCTAAATGTAAGGTTAGAATTCTTATTTAAATTCCAGTCGTCTATTATTCTATTCTTGGCCTAATATGGATAAATTTGGTCGCTACATTCATTAATTAAAGTTTATTGAAGGTTACAACGCATTGAAACTTACATGAAATGTGCAATAATTGTTTTGTTTTTTAATACCTATTTTTAAAAAAACTTGATTTTTCACTATACAAGCTGGAAATACTACCTAAAACTATTTGTTTTTAATGAAGATTTGTTTTTAGTATTCATTTATTGTTTTATACTTCACAAAACAATCGTATAAACAATTTTATGTAAAAAGTAAAATACATCTTTAAAATTGTACCTAGAGTTCTTAAATTCCCGAGAATTTAAGTTCAGGTTATATAACCGAGAATATGACAGAATTTAAGAGAATTTATGATTTTTAACAATATTTTTATTCTTCAGGTTATATCAACGGTTGAATATAAATTATTTTTTAGCTCAGACATATTCAGGAATTGAAAATATACAAACCAGTAGCTCATTAATTATTTAACGACGCGTGACATTTTCAAAATTTTCTGCTTTTTCGACTAAATTTTTCATTTCAAATCATGATTATACAAATACCACCATTTTAATCTGATATTTTTACCATAGAATATTTTATAAGCGGTATAAAACAGTGTTTCATATACAAATTTAAATTTTTTAAATGTATTAATTTATTTTTAAAAAAAAGTTTTTCCTACTTTAAAAGATAACTTTTTAACAAAACACTGGATTTTTCTTTAAAAAAAAACTTAATTTTTTAACATAATAGTTCAATATTTAATCTAAAAAGACAAATTGCCAACGAGAAAGTGGCATAGTTTATATTTTAATCAAAAAAGAATTAAATTTATACAACTAAAGAAAAGAATTTTAAAACCAAAAAGACGAATTACCAACAAATAAAGATTTTTCACTCAAAAAATAAATAAAAGTTTATCTAGATTATTGAACCTTTAAACCAGAAGACAAATTTTCTTTACAAAAATTCAATTTTCAAACAAAAAATATGACCTTTCAACAAAAAATTAATTTTCCACGAAACTGATGCATTTTTATGCCAAAAAAGGAAATTTCAAACAAAAAAATTATTTTCTACAACAAAAAACGCGAATTTTTAACTAAAAAATACCAATCTTAAAAAAATGGAAAAGTTACCCACGAGATAACTTTTCAAATAAAAATATAAATCTTTAAAGAAAAAGGTGATTTCTTAACAAAGCGATTCAACCAAATGTTTGAAACAAATTTGTTGAATTATCAAGTAAAGAAGAACGGCTTTTAACCAAAAAGTTGAATTTTCATTGAAAAAATGAAATTTCTTCTAAAAAAGATGAAGTTTTAAATCAAAAAGATAAATTTTCAAAGAAATAGTTGAATTTTCTTTTGAAAAGATTTTAGTCCAGTTTTCATGATCAAACTATGAATTTTGTAACAAAAAATAATTTTCTACCAGAAAAATTGAGTTCTCCCTTCAAAAATAAAAATTTTTAACCAAAAAGGATGACATTTTAACAAAATTGTTTAATTTTTGAGCAAATAGTTGCATTTTTTCAAAAAGTGTTAATTTTTGCTAAAATATATAAATTTAAAAAAAGTTAAAAACAAAAAGAGTTGAATTTTAAACCGAAAATTTAACGAAAAAATTCAATTTTCTATGAATTAAAATAAATTCTGAGATTCTCATAAATTCTCAGAGAATTTATTTCTCGGTTATATTCTCGGTAATATTTTAATTCTCGCCACCGTTCTCAAAGTAATATAACCGACTCAGAACTCGAATTTTACCTACTCTTTCTAATTCCAGCTTTCGGCACCAGGTGGCAAAAAGTTAGACCGCCATTTCCAATTCCCTTGAAAAAGATTTAAACATTTCATGATTAAAAGATGATGTCTCGGATCGTGCAACTTTATCAATTTTTTTGAAAAAGTAGGACTTGATAAAGAAAAGCGCGACTGATCGATTTTTTTCCGTTTTTCCCAGAAGTTCACTATAATATGTTTCAGTTTTATTCACAATGAATCTTTTGAAATTGAAATTCAAAACTAGAAAAAATGTTACCATTTTATTGAGAAAATTTCAAAAAAGATTAATTTCTCGTGAAAGCCATGTACCATTGTATCGCGTGACCAATTAAATGTTTTATATTAGGCGGATTTATAACTTGGAAATTATCAATATTGTGTTGAAATATCTGAAAATTGTAGAGGACCCATAAGAGCACGTCATGTGATTACCTATTTGATTTTTTTGTTTAAATATTGCCATTATATATTTTGAACCATTTCCCAAAATCTCAATAAAATATATTCAATTATTAATGTTTCTCGTGATAAAGTCGCCGGAAATTTGTAATGAATAGCTTTCGAAATTGATCCTTTTTTAATTACATGAATTCGTATTCAAACTATTTAAACAATTCATATTTTTCCCACTGTTATTTTTTATCACTAAATTAATGGAACCTATTATGAGAATTCAAATATATTTGGTTGAAAGTTCATCCTTTTTGGTTAAAAATGCGACTATTTGGTTGAAAATTTAATTATTTTATTGAAAATTCAACAAATTTGTTCAAATGTCATATATTGTGGTCGAAAATTCAATTTTTGTGAAAAATTTAATTGTCTTTTTAAAAAATTGCATTTGACATAAAAACGCAACTATTTGTTTGAAAATGCATCCATTTTGTTGGAAATTCGTCTCTTTTGATAGAAGTCTAAATGTTTCGCTTATTTGTTGAAAATTTAACTTTTTCAGGTTGATAATTGAACTGTCTTCTAAAAATCCTCTTTTTTAATTAAAAATTCAACTATTTGTTTGAAAATGCAACTTTTTTTAAGTACGATTTCTGATTTGAAAACAATGATTCTATTTAAGTCATTTTTTCTGTCCGTAAATTAACTGCTTTTTTTAACATTCGTCTTTTTGGATAGAAATTTCGTCCTTTTGTATTGAACAATCATCTTCTGTGGTAGAAAAGTCATCTTTTTTCAATAAAAATTCATCTTTCTTGGCTGAAAGAATTCCTGATTTTTTGTACTCGAAAATTAAAATATTTGTGTGAAGATTAATATTTTTTGTTTAATAATTTCACCACTTTGTGGAAAATTCCTCTTTATGATTGAAGTACTTTGTGAAAAATTCGCCTGTAAGTCTGAAACTATTTGATTGATTTTAAATGCATCAGTTTGGTGGAAAATTATATATTTTTTAATTCAACTATTTGATTGAAAATTAATCTTTCGTGTGTAAAAATAAATTGTCTTCTAAACCATTCAAATTTTTAACTTGAAAATAAAATTTTTTTAATTCGTCTCTTTATGTTGAACTTTTAACTCTTTTCTTGTAGTTGCAATATATTTTGACTTGAAATCCTATAAATTTAAATCGTTCTAAATAGAATTTAAAGTTTTATTTGTAAAATAGGTTCTTTACATGTCTAATATTTTTTAATTGTCATATAAAATTGAATAACAATGATTCTTCATTTGCACAAGTACAAACTTAACTAAAAAGTAGTTAACTTTTTAGTTCAAAATTAATTTTTTGTTTGTTGAATATTCGTAATTTTGATTAAAAACTTATCTCTTTGTTTTTAAAATTCAACTATTCCCGTTGAATATTCATCTTTTTAGTTGAAAATTCATCACTTTCTTAGAAAATGTAGATATTTTTTTGAAAATTTATTTTTTTTTAAAATTATTTCTTTTTTTGTTTGAAAATTAATTCCTTTTAACTGGAAATGTAACTATTCTAAATAAATATTCTATCAATTTAGTGGAAAATTCATCTCTTTGGTTCAACAATAGTTTCTTCAACTGAAAATTTAACTATTCCAGTTGAAGATTCGGCATTATAGTTAAAAGAATTCACCAGTTTAGTTGAAAATTCATCAGTGTTCTGCAACGTTATTTTTTAAACTAAAAATTTATTACTTTGGGCTAAGTTTGTATTATTGGGAAATTAATTTTTCTAATTGAAAATTCAATTATTCCATTTTTTTGTACCAAACTGATATTTTTAGTTCAAATTTCAACTAGTTAATTGACAGTCGATTTTTTTAAAGTTGGAAAATCAATTATTTCAACTTTTTTGTTGCGAATTCATGTATTTTGTTGGAAAATCGTCTTTCTTGGCAGAAAATTAATCTTATTTCTTAAAAATTCATCTTTTGGTTTGAAAATAAACTACTTCATTGAAAATTGATCTGTCTTAGTTAAAAATTCCATTATTTGCTTAAGAATAAATATATTTGATTGAAAAATCTTTTTTTTGTAAGGAGTTAATCTTGTTCGTTCAAAATTCAACTATTTTATTAAAAAGTTCACCTATATTGTTGAAAGCGCAATATGTTTACTTTAAAAGTTAGGAATTTTAAGCGTTTTAAATATAATTTAATATAGCACCCACATTAATTTTACCAAAATATCCCTTGAATTTTAAGTATAAGAAGATATAATAAAATTTTGTTTCAATTCTTATTCAAAGTCATGAACTTTATAGTCAAATTCAGGAAATTATTGTGTTCAATATTATTTAATTATTATCTATAATTATTTATGTTACTATTATGACAAACCATCGATTAATTAAATAATTATTTAATCAATCGATAGTTATAATATATTTTTTAAAAAACTTGTAATATAAATTATCGTTTTAAAGTGCGAAATAGTTGAATGGCTCCTTACTATCAACAATTATACCTGGAAAAAACTTGAAGTACCTGGGTAAGAATCTAGAATTGTCAGGAAATTTTTTTCCAGGATTTGAGTAGACACCTTGTATAAGTTTTCTTTAAAAAAATATGAAGTCAAAATCATTAAAAAAAACGGATTATTTCATGTTCAAATTATCCAGTGTGAAATTTAAATTCTAAACTGTTGAGTAAATTATAAACTTATCTCGGTTGAAAATAATCCAAGTTGACAAATTTAACAATTCAAGAAGAAATATTTTAAACCTTATTTTGATTGTTCAAAGAATAAAGTTATTATTTAAGTCATTCAGTGTCTGAAATTGTTTTTCTGCATTTTCTTAAAAATTTTCATGTGATTTTTTGTGGCCTGTATTCGAAATTTCATGCGACTTTTTTTTTTAGCGTTCTAATTGATCCGAGCCCTGAGCCCTGTATTATGGAAAACCCATATTTTTGTTATTCTGGACTCTGGATGAAATTATATTATAATTTTTTTCTTGAAATTGCAGGATTTACTGGTGGATATTCGGAAAGCGAGCACCCTAGATGAAGCTCTCTCGAGTTACTTCAGTCAGGAGCATTTAGATAACAATGACTACAAGTGCGAAGCTTGTAAGCGAAGAGTACCTGCCACAAAACAATTTAGACTGGAGAGGCCGCCCAAAGTGCTTTGTGTGCAGCTGAAACGATTCAGCGTCATGGGCGGAAAGATTTCCCGACACATAGTGTTTAAACAAACAGTCGACATGGGCCCCTATCTCTGGAGAGAAAAAGACGAAGGCATGAAGAAATTAAATTACAAACTCACCTCCATGGTTACTCACATGGGACCCTCTGTCAATTGTGGACACTACACAGCCATTGCTCAGGTTTCGACGGGGAAGTACTACTGTTTTGATGACTCTTGTGTAAGTATTTCGTTAATTCAGGGTGGAGACTCGATCGAGAAAAAGCCAGGAATTTAATTTTAAAACGACGGGACTTTACTTCTGATTGTAGCAAAATTCAAGTTTACAATATTTTAATAATTTTTCTTAATTTGGAAAAGTAATTTCGACTTTTTCTAAAGTTGCAGGGCTAATGAAATTATGTTTTCGATTTATTTACTATTTCCAGGTCCCTAAGCTACCCTTGTCACTTTTCCTTCAATAAATTAAATCATGGGTTAATCACTATTCAATTAATATCTATACATATTTCTGAGTTGTCTTGAATTCGTTTAAAATATTTCAGAGTATTTTTAAAGATTCTGAGAAATTTTTTAAAGATTTAATTAATTTGAAGGTATTTTTAAGATTTTAGGGCCATTAAGGTGTTTGAAACACTTTAGGATAAAGACTTTTTTGGATTTCGGAAGATATGAGACTATTTTATGGGACCTAGAATATTTTAAGATATTTTAAAAGATTTCATACGATCTTACAAGATTTCCGAGGATTTCAATGATTTTAAGGGATTTTAATTTAGCATTTTAGTGGATTTTAAAGATTTCATTCAAGAGAAGTGATTCATTTCAGAGAGTTCCTAAGATTCGAAGAGATTTCAAGATATTTTTCAGAATTCACCCTCAACCATTTTTATTTAATTAATTCTGAGGATCAATTGACAAAATGGTCAAAGGACTTGAAATACGAGGGTAGTTCAATAAGTCCTTAGAATGAAGTATAAAAACAATTTTTTTTGGGTAAATTTTTTTTTATTTTTCAACATAATCTCCTTGGAGCT
>NC_046660.1:84100703-84105958 GCF_010883055.1 Belonocnema kinseyi
AATTGGTTATAAAAACACGTAAACTCAGAAGATGTGGACTGTGACTGCACCATATATCTAGTCGGGAGTCGTGCTGACTGAAAACAGATGATTTGGAGCGATACGCGCGTCATTTGTTGGTCATTCTAAGGACTTATTGAACTACCCTCGTATTTTAAAGTTTTTTTTTCAAATTCCTTGGCATTTTCAAGATCTTTAAATTTTTTTAGGGATTTGAAAGATTTTAGGTTATTTAAAAAACATTTCAAAGAAATATGTAATGGTTTTCAGTAATTTAATGGGATTTAAAAGCATTTGAAATATTTGAGTGTGTTGTGAAATATTCCCAGGAATTTTCTAGATTTTAACAAAGTTTTAAGGGATTACAAAAGATAACGAAAGATTCGAAATATTTGAGGAGATTTTAAAAGATTCCCAGCATTTTTTCAATAGTTTGAAGAGATTTCAAGGACTTTGAAATATTTAAAGGTATTTTAACAGATTTTAAGGCATTTTCAAGAGATTCAAACAATTTCAAGGGATTTCCAAGGGTTTTAATAATTTTAAGGGATTTTAAAAATGTTCATGCTGTTTTCGAAAATTTCCTAGAATTTCAGAACGTATGAAAGGATTTTGCAAGGTCATAGGATATTTTTAAAGATTCCAAGGGATTTTATAAGGTTTTAATGTATTTGCATGATTTTATGGGAGTTTAAAAGCTTTTCATGTATTTTAATCAATTTTATAGGTTTTCAGGAAGTATCATCAGATTTCATATAATTTCACGAGATTTGATAATATCTTTATAGATTTAAAAGAACTTATTCACAAGAAGTGAGGGATTTTATAGGTTTTCAAATATTTCAAGAGATTCTCAAATATTTTTTGCAATTCATTTGGAACTCGCTCTTAATTCCTTTGAATTTTTCCTTAATTCTTTTAAATCCTTTGGAATTCTTCTAAATTCAATCAATTTTATACTTAATTCGGTGGATTTTTAAAAAGTTTTTGCTAAATTCTTCTGGCAGTCTTTTAAACTCACCTTAAATTCTCAGGCATTTAATTAAATTCTTTTAAATTATGTTTAAATTTTCTAAATTAATTTTAAACTTAGTCAATTCAATGAATTTTTCGTATTTGTAAATTTTTGTGATTTGCCTTGATTGTTTTTTCAATTCTGTTTGCTTTTTTATGAATTTTATCGAATTCTTCTCGTTTCCCATAAATTCCTCTAAGTTCACTAAAATGTTACAGAAATAAATGGATATATTTGTTTTTAACCAATTTTTCCCATTCGTATGAATTCGTTTGAATTTGGCAATTGTTTTGTAGCCATTAATCACTTTTTTATAAGAAATTGGTAAGGTTTCAAACATTTAAAGAGATTTTTAATTATTTTTTGGAATTCACTGTGAATTCTATTAAATTCGCTTTAGGTTTTTCGCTTCCCTTCAATTCTTCTAGTTTTACTCCATTCTACTTATTTCAGTTGATTTTTTTTTTAATTTTAAAGTTTTTATTTAATTGGTCCTGAAGTCTGATGCATTTCATCAAATGCTTTTGAATTCCCTTGCATTTTCCTAAGCTCATTTCAAAGTGACTGAAGTCAATAAAGATTCTTCGTACCTATTTTTAAATTGTTTTCGCATAATTTTTTTAAAGTTAACTTGAATTAAAAATAATATATTCATCAAACTCTTCTCGCTCATCTAAAATATCTAAATTCATTCCAATTTAATGGAAAATCCAATTATTTTATTTTTCGTGGAAAATTCATCTTTTTTTCTGAACATTCAAGTATTCAGTTAAAAATTGATATTTTTTATTTAAAAATTAAACTATGTTTGAAAATGTATGTATTTTGTGCACAATTCGCCTTTTTTATAGAAAATTAATCTTTATCAATACAAATTCATGTTTTTGCTAGGTATAAGATTCGCCTACTCCAGTTAAAGATTCACAATTTTAATTGAAAATTCAAGAATTTGGCTGAAGATTTGTCCTTTTTAATTGAAAATTCAGTTATTTCGTTGAAAATTCACGTATTTTCTTAAAAAATCGACTTTTTGGTTAAATTTGTTTCTTTTTTAAAGCTAACCTCTTTGTATGAAAATTCTTCTTTACGGTTAAAAATTCAAGTATTCCAGTTGAATAATATCATTTATGATGTAAATAATATCATTTTAGTTGAAAATTCATCTTTTAGGTTGGAAATCAAATTATTTGGTTGAAAGTTAAAATCTTTTCTTAAAATTAAATTTTTGTATGGTGAAGATTCTTCATTTTAATAAAAAATTCTTTTTTTTTGTTGTTGAAAAATGGGCTATTTAATTGAAAACTTGTTTTTTATTTGGATTGCAAGAAATTTTTCGGCGAAAGCTAACTATTTTGTTGAAAATTTGTTTCTTTTTTGGTTGAAAGTGATTTTTATTTTAAACTGAAAATGTAACTGTTATTCCAGTTGAACATTCCATAATTTTAGTTAAAAATTCGTCTCTTTGGCTGAACATTCGTTTTTTGACAAAAAAATTATTTGTTTTTTCTAGTTGAAAACTTGTCTTTTTTGGTTGAAAATTGATTTTCTTTAAGTTAAAACTTAATTATTTCAGTTTTGGTTGACAATTTATTTTTTAAAATAAAAATGAATTATTTTTGGTTGAAAATAATTATAGTTGAAAATTCATTGTTTTAGTTGAAACTCATCTTTTTGTTTAAAAATGAAAGTATTCCAGAAAGATTCATAATTGTAGTTGAAAATTCATCAGTTAAGTTAAAAATTAATTTTTCAAACTAAATATGTAACTGTTCCATTTTCTGTTGAAAATTAATTTTTTTTTTTAGTTTAAAATTCAACTATTTGGTTGAATATTTTTCTTCTTTAGTTGAAAATTCAACTATTCCGTTAAAAAATCATGTATTGTTTGGTAGAAAATTAATCTTATAGTTTAAAATTTTTATCTTTTTGGTAGAAAATTAAAGTATTCTAGTGTTGTGTTAAAGGATATTTAGAATGAACGCCATGAATTAAAATAAATGTTTAATTTTGCGCAAATATGAATATGTTACTTTCACTTGATCGGAAAAATTGAAAAACCCAGACTACTTCCATGTATTTTTTTGCATTCAGAAGTCTCCCAATTAATAAATTACCCCCTATTATAAACGTATCTCTTTTTCTTCAGGTTCGTCAAATACCTCTCAACACAGTACTGAATACAAACGCGTACATCATGATTTTTGAGATGGAGCCCGAGACTCAGAGCCAGTTTAAGATTCACCAAAGCATTAAAGTCAACGGAGCCATAACGTCGACGAAAAGCTTTCTCCCCATTTCTCTCAACTCTGAAAGTAAACACTCAAACTCCAAACCCTCGACTTCTGCGAATATCACACAAAATGGATCAGACTCCCAAAAACACAAAGAATACAGCAATCAGCCTGCCACAATTTCTCAAACGTCTCAGAAAATCAACGGCATTCACCAGAGTGGCCAGAAGAGTTCAAGCTTCATCGGGCCTCTACTGCCTCAAAAATTACAAGAAAAATCCCAACCAAAATTAGTATTGCACACGAAAAACGGTAAAGTGTCGAACGGAAAGAGTTTAGTGCCGTATGCTAGATCAAGTGACGATGAAGAGAATAATTCTGGAAATGCGCCCAAGGCCCAAAATATTGAGAACTCTTCCAATCTAAAACCGAATCCGTTTAATTCAAGTAATTCAAATAATGTACAGAAAGGTCTTGTTTCTAAAAAAGATTCTTCGCCCAAACCAGGCTCAAATTCAAAGGACTTGCTGAAGACAAATGGAAGCTGTTCAGCTTCGTCGAATTTGAAGCCTCTGAATGGGTTACTTCCGTTAGCAAAGTTGCAAAATGGCAGCAGTAACGGCAACGGTGTTATCAAACAGTCGTCGTCGCCGAAACATCAGAATGGAAAATCGGAGAGCAATGGAAAATCTGAGACTAATGGCAAAGACAAGTGGAGTTCGCCGGTTAAAACGAAGAATAGTGAGGATGGAAAATTGGCTGCAAGCAGTAATGGCTGGCAAGTTTCTAAAGATACTCCAGCACCTTCATCAGCGGCGATTCCTAATGGATGGTCCGTCACTGATAATAATAAGTAAGTGTTATTTTTATTTGAATTTAGATGCTTTCAAATTCCTTTGATAGTTTGAAAACCTAACTTTTCTAATGAGGGCTCCGAATTCAAATTGTTTAACACTTCAAACAGCTTACAAATTTAAATGCTTTCAAACTTTTTGGAAGTTTGTGCGAAACACTTTTAAACTAAATACGAAAAAATGGTGTTTTTTTTTTATTCAGGGAGGAACCGTCGACTAAATTCAATCACAACTTGACGCCGTATGCAGCAGCTGTCCGCGACTTCAACGGGACAAATCGTTCGGAAACAGTTTCCCATTTAATGAAGACTTCGCATCGAGGCTACGGGAGTAATTCGGGTCAGTACAATTACATTAAAAAAATGCCCTCCCAGAATATCACGACTGTTCCTCTTTCCCAGAAATCTTTATCACATGACCTTCTCATCACACGTCCAATATCAAAACTCCTAACAGAGGATAAAAAACGTATCTTCAAACCTTTGGAGAAAAGAATCACTTCTCGCTGCCTTTTTTTCGAAACCACGTCGAAGCTTAAGCCGAAAACGGATATGAAACTGCAGAAGTCTAAGTCTAAAAATAACTGCAGCGAGAAACCACAGTTTATGACAACCGAGAAAGTTTTTGTTGGTGTTAAATAGTTTTCAAGAGTTTCGACGATTTTTCATCTTTTAAATTATTGATTTTATTTTATATGTTTAGTTTTGATACGAATTTTTAGGAATCTAAACCTGTTGGGTATTAGCAGTTATTTTCTCTTTATGTTTCGATATCTTTGGTAATGAAAATACAAAAGTTTTTATGGTTTTTCGAAAATGTAGAAAGATATTTATTGAGCGATGTATTTAGATTTTGTTTAAAAAAATTAAGGTTCGAGTTTGTCGATCCAAAAAGTGAAATAACGATTTTTCAAGTACGTATGGGCTTTGAAATGAACATTTAAAGCAAGCTTCTATTCCGCTAATTTTTTCATTTTTAGAATTAATTTACAAATGATTCAATCTTTTTATATTTCTTCGGCCAGTTTCACCAGTTTTTTGGGTTTAATTTTTAGTGTTTTCTGAAATTTGTTTTTCATACGAACTTTCAAAGTCTGAAAAGGAATTTTAATTTGGTTAAGTTTTTAAACTTGAAAAGCTTTCCAATTTTTACATG